>NC_061512.1:75842188-75866038 GCF_022539505.1 Lolium rigidum | reverse complement strand
TGCATTCTTTAATTTTCATGCCAATAAACTATATAGCTTATATCAAGAAACGGCGGGAGTAGAAAACATGTTTTATGATGTTTCAATGAATATCTACTTTATAGTGTGAATGTTGATATATCTTCCTCTACAATCGAAACCGTCAGTCTGGAGCATGTACACTCGATCTTTATGGGTATCCGAGGCACAAGATCTTTGAGCATTAGCATGTATTAAAGATAAGCCACAAAATCTGTTTGAGAGGAAGCTAAAGAACCGAACGGAATTTGACTCTTTCTTTCTTTAGACTCCGTTTATTATGTCCAAGACGTCTTACATATGTGAGCAGACATAGTAATATGTCAAATCTTTTTGAGAGGAAGCTAAAGCATCAAAGTGGAAGTTGACTCTTTTTTTTTAATAGAAACTGATAGTTCAAGCGCTTACCTTATAGACTGTGTTTATTATGTCCAAGACGTCATACATATGTGAGCAGCGATAGTGTATCATATGGATTTTCCAACCCCAAAACAAGTGATGGATGCAGGCAGTATTTGCTTTGAAATTGCATCCCTAAGGAATATATATAGTTCTTCAAACTGCAGGCAGATCACATACAAAGGCCACAAGTCGCTGCTGGAAAAAAGCAGAGTCTGCTATAGGTTTCGAATGGTAATCGGGACACATCGTTGTCATTCCGAAGAATTCAAAGGCAGGTGCCCCAGAAACCTGGCTGCACCCACCGCGCGCCAGGTGTGTGTTCACGGAAAATGACGCATGACAAGCGTGAACCTTCTCCATCCGGACTAGCCTGACGGTGCATTTACTGGAAAATACAGTGATACAGACACCTTCAGTGAAAATACAGTGATACAGACACCTTCAGTGACATTCTCAGTAATAACTGTATTTAATATGCGTCTGGTGGCTCTGAAGAACGTTGCAGGCTCTGAATCTTAGTAGTTTCACGGAGGACAGTCCAACAGACCAAACCTCACACACCAAGAAGGCAAGAAGGACATGTGATGAACTAAACAAAAAAATGGTCTCCATTGTTTTTGTCTTCTTTTCTCTGCCACGGCTGGATGGACTACTTCTGATCTAGATTGTACATACGTATAAAAGAAAGGAAGCAATGTAACTCAATCGACCACTAGTACAGTAGAATGCAACCGGTTAAATAAAGGGTTTGCTAATTCTCAATCGCCTAAGAGCATCTTCACCGGCGTCCTCTAAATAGACGCCAGCAGGGCCACCGACACTGCCGTATGGAGGCGCCGACACATCATCCCCTATTTTAGGATGTTGTTCCCACACCGGTACCCCCACCGAGCCCCATAGAAAGCCCCAAACTTCAGGAACTCAACGTGGTGTTGTTGTTTTTAATGAAACAGATGTTTTCCGCAAGAATCCAATGCTTATGGGCAATTTCTTTCAAATAGATGTAGGCAAGATATGTTGAATGGTAACCATAGCTTTTGGCAGTCATTCATATGGAAGCTGCAAATTCTGTTAAAGATCAAAATCTCTATTTGATACCTACTAACTAAAGATAATTTGGCCAAGGGTAACTGAAATTAAAGTATATCTCGTGATGAGAATGAAGCAATGTTTGACACTTATGTTTCTTATATATATTTTTGCACTTTTAATATTGAGGACCATCCACTTGGTTCTGATCTACCTTCACTAACTAGCATCTTCAGTTTTGCCCGAGAATTGGCTGAGTGCGATAAGAAGGCAACTAAAGGCTCAAATTTGGGTGGGTGTATGCGTCTTATAGTGGACTATTTGAAATTGCCTGGAATTATTGTTTTTTAATAAAGTTAGAATTTCCTACCATTTGCATTGATTTGTATTTGGCCCTTATTTCCGCTTCACCATGTGGAGGCTCGGAAGTATGTGTCCTCCGGTGCATATTTACGGAGACGGTAATATGGACTTTGTTTTACCATTATAGACGGTAGTCTCAATATGATTATAGAGGTGTTAGTTAGTTCTACATGTAATATTTTTTATGTAGTCTTATCCTTCTCATTCTTATTTATCTTTTTATTCTTTTATGATAGAGTGAAAAATTGTATTAAATGGTTGTAGACGACTGTCAACAAAAAGATGAGATGCAGGGCAGTGCTAATTGGAAAGATAATTCTGAATAGCATGTGTTATTGACTTCTTTCTTGCATTCACCTTTATGCATGTTCTCGCCTGTATTAAAACGCATAGAAAAAATAAGATTGGGAACATACAAAAGGCCCACGAAAGAGACATGGCACACCATATAAAGGATGTGTAACATGGCATCATATTTGAAAGACAGCATACAGAGGAGTTGCGTGATCGTAAAACAAAGAACTGATAACAATCAACGTACTATTGATAAATCCACCGCCACAAAACCCCAAACTGAAAGGACCCAACTTGTCAAAAAGCATTCGACGCAAAAGCTGGAAAATGTCAAAAAGGAAGACTTACAACCCATGACACATATGCTATTTCACGTCCTTTTCCTCCTACAGAAAACTGGTGTGCCACAAGTGTGATGAAAAACAGCGAAATAGAATGCTACGCTCGATATTGCAGACAAAAATTTAATCATAGTTGTTTAAAACATTTAATCAAAATGTGTTGTATAGTTTTTGCACATATCAGTGCAAAGCCGTGTGGCACCTTGTCTCTCCTTTTGGTGACTATAGTTAGATCCCCACCTACCATCGGTTGTGTCTTGTGTGGACTATTTGTATTGATTTCCATCATAACATTCTACTGAGGTCCTTAATCTATGTGTTTGAGTCTTTAAGATACATGGTTCCATAGCCATTACCATGTCAATATTAATACGTTAGCGAATAGTACGTCATCACGGTCAGACATGATAAAAGATGATTTGGTGTCACGTCTCCTCTAAAAGTAGCAAGGTTAGTTATCTCATGATGCGCAAAATCCATGTCTGAATCGTGTCACCAGGTTGCCATCTCCACTCTCTGGTCTCCACCTTGAAACCAACCCACATTTTTAATGGAAAAGCAAAGTAGCATTTGGTCGATTCCACTGCATAATGCAGAATAGTTTGCTCAACAACTATAGTCTCGGAGAACATTTTCTCGGAGTCAAAGAATAATTTACTATTATGCAGTGGAACTAATTAGCTTGCCGTGTTGATTATACTTTCTCTAGATAATTTTCGAGTCAGAATTTATAGATCAGTGGCCTAATAGTACCGTGGGGTGGTGCACTTTTCTGTACTCCACAAATTTAGTTATGCTTAAAATGGCGACACTACAGATTTAAAATAGAAATGTTGGGACCTATAGCTTAAGTAGATGCACCTGAATGCCAGTTGGAGTATGGTAGGTGCACTAATTGCCTAATGCAATTATGCAATTGGTATTTTAACTGAAATCTCAGAATGAGCCCAAATACTAAATATTAAAAAAGATGTATGCATCATTGCTCTCTGTGAAAGATCATCGATACAAAATATTTGTATCAGAAATTAGGACTAATTTAGTCTAAATAGTGCTAAAAACACATAGATTAAGCGCGGCAATTATTTCCCCATAAAATTACCATTCTGGTTCTCCTTTGAAAACACGGTACTCACATTGATCATCCGCATTTTACTGATATTAACGTTTAGAACAAGTATTTCCTTCATGAAACAAGGAAAACGTTATGATGTACAGACCTTTGAACATTCTGAACTTCAGTAAAGCTATCGTGAAATATGTTTTCATAAAATTACGGGTAATAGAACATTTGAACCTTCCAAACTTCAAGGAAAAAAGGCTATCAGAGTATAAATTGTTCTATCTAGATACAATAAACATATGGGCGCACCTTCGGTTTCGGGGGCCTTGTTCGTAAGCTATGACAGCAGCTCTTGTCTCGAGCGCAAGAACTTGGCAGAAAATTTATGTACGACAGAGTGGCCATTCCTTTTCATTAATAGGATAATGTGGCCTATCATTTTCCTATCCCAGGTCACACAGTACATGTCAGCAGAGCGAGTGAGCCAAGACGTGAGGCGACCTTACCGAGCCACCGTCCCAGTTGTTTTATTTATGACAAGATGCATCGGTCAGGGTACACGAGGTCTCATCGATAACGAATCAACAATGGACCTCGCAGTGATCGACATGAACTATGATGTTAACCATCCAATCCTTTTCAATGCCTCCAGGAGAATCCATCCAAAAACCAACACAATCTCTGTCAACACCTCTGCTGACCTGTGGTTATTACTACATTTTGGAACACATGACTTATTCTCGCTCGAAACAGTTCTGTTCATGCGGGAGCGAAGAAAAAATCCCCCGTTTCGAACAAGCAACAATGAACATTATCATCTAAAATGTAGTAATGTTCTTTGAAGTAATCTGAGCAGATGTGATGTGATCTGCATTTACACAATGTAAATTAAAGTACATACAAGTTCATTGTGAAGAAAACCAAGCAATAGCAGAGATTAATCTCAAAGGGAGAAAGGAACAATAGCGGATCTTAATTTTGAAACAACAATTGGGCATTTTACATCAATCATGTTCATGAATCTCAGAGTACAACAATGTGTTATTACATTATAATCATTAGTCATGGAGCAACAATTTGATGTAAGATCCTTCTCCACACCTAATCCTTGGTCGAAAACCAAAGGATGGGGGGCCAATAGATACCATAATAATTCACAATCTTCACAGGGAGGAAGACAAATTTAGAAAGATCAACAAGAAAGTGGGCAGAAAAGTAGAAATAGTACAGGGAGAAATATTTCACCTAGGCAAGCCCGCAACTTTGATACAATTGACTAGGTTCCAATTCCTCCATTTCCTTGAGCCGTGGGCAAACTCCAAATGGCAGAAATCTCATCACCTTCTACGCTAAACAACCTCAAAAGAATGTAGCCCCAGGAATTACTTGCAAGATGTCATCAGGCTAGTATCTTGCAGCAGCAGTAAGCAGTAGCAACCAGTGAAGCGCAGCCAAATAATATCACCCTCTTTCATTCGTGTGTTTGTTCAGACTAGACCACCATCTCATCAAGCTGGAGCTGTTCGAGCCAGCTGCCAATGACACCGGCGGCGACATCCTCTTCGCCATCAATGCCTTCGCAATGGTTTGCTGACCGACCCAAGATGTGAATGTCCTCACTGTCAATGCTCTTGCGGTGATTTGCTGATGGACCCAAGAAACCATTGTCCTCACTGTCAATGCCCTCACGGTGATTTGCTGATCGCCGCAAGATGCCAATAGAATCCGTTGCCATGGTTCCGTTGATCGATGATTTCTCCGGTGTGGTCTCCTTTACCAAAGTATTAACCCATGAGAGGTCCGGCTCATCGGTGTTGGCTCCAGTCCGGAGATCAAACGACGATGACCTCTTGAGGCGGCCGAGCTCATCGTTGTCGGCACCCCAATCAGGGGCACCAGAGGGCAGGCCCCATTTGGACCAGCTAGAGCCGACCACCGGTGAGCCGGCGAGGAGTGGGGCGCTGGAACCCAGGTCTCGTGAGCTCATGCTCCGCAGTGTATGCTGCTGCATCTTCTCCCGCTGCGCCAGTGCTGCGAGCAACCGGGAGCTCATTGGGGAGACCGGCTCCGGGGTGGCCGCAGCCCGTGGCGAGAGCAAGCTCTGCTGCTGCTGAAACTGGTTCAGAAAGGCGGCTTTGTGTGTGGGCGAGAACGCAGAGCAGCCCTGGTCGGCGTACCGCGGCGAGTGGGAGGCCGCCATCTCCCCCGAGAAGAGTTCATCCAGATTTGACGGCACGAGCGCCTTCCCCCTCATCGATCGGACGGAAGAGGGCGATCCAACATGGTTGTCGTAGTCCGCCGCAGCGAGAAGCTCGTCGACCGCCATGGCCCTGGCGCTCAGCGAGGTCCGCAGCCGGCTGAGGTGCAGGTTCCCGGCGCTGCCAGGCAGGCACAGCGCCGGCAAGTTAGGCTGCGGCCACGACATGCCGCTCCCCGCCGGACGGCGACAGGGGCGGCGTGTACGAAGAGCCCGGCGAGGACATCCCCATCCCCATGGCCGCCATCTCCATGACGCCGCGCGGGGACGGCACGGCCGAGCCCGTGGAGACGTAGAGCGGGCGGAGCTCCTCCGGCGTGTGGGCGAAGAAGCAGACGCGGCGCGCGCAGCCGACGCCGTCCTTGCAGAGGCGCGTCCGGTACTGCGCCGGGTGGAGCCAGCTCTCGAACACCCCGTGCGCGTACTCGCACATGTCCCCTCTCCTGCAGCCGGCGCCCTTCTTGAACTCCGGGCAGGGCACGCAGCTGTAGTGGTACTTCCTGGGATCCCTCCGGCGCGCGTTCTCGCCGGGGTGGACGAAGGGGCACTCGGTCCAGTCGTGGGAGTAGGCCCTGGAGCAGGCGCGGACCTTGAAGGAGTACATGCGGAAGTCGTCGGAGGCGTAGGCGCCGTTCTTGATGTCCGGGAGCGAGGGGTCCGGCGGCCACTCCTTGCGGGCGCCGAGGAGGGAGAGGATGTGGTTCTTGAGGGGCAGCGAGTTGGGCGGCAGCGCGACGAGGTCCGACGGCCGGCGGTGGAGATGGTCGAGGAGGGTGGGGTCGGCGCCGGCGGCGAGGAGGCGATTGACTGTGGCGGGCGCGGACGGGGCGCCACCTGCGGCGGCGAGGTGGAGCGGGGTGGAGAGGGAGGACGCGGAGGCGCGGTTCGGGTCGGCGAGGTGAGGCGGCGAGAGGAGGACGTCGAGGCATGCCACGGACCCGTACGCGGCGGCGACCATGAGCGCCGTCATGGGCTCCGCGCCCCGAGCCGGGGAGTACCACGGCGCGGGGTCGTCGGCGATGGACGGGTGCGCGGCGAGGAGGTCCGCGAGCGCCGCCGCGTCGTCGTCGGCCGCCAGCTCCAGCAGCCTCGACGAGACAGCCGCCCCATCATACTCGGAGGCCTCCCCCATGGGCCGGCGGCGCGCGATCGGAGAAGGTGTTCGACGAAATGGTGGAAAGCGAGGAGGTCCGGGTGGGGGAGGAGGGGAAAGGGGAGTGTGGCCTGGGTTTTTGGTCAAAACTAGGTTTTGGTTGGGGTTGGGTTTTTCAGGGGCTTGTCTTGCTTTTACCCTTGGATGGTAATACTGTACTGATATGCTCCCTGGGCAAAATCGTATTTTTCACATTCTCAACTTTGCTCCTTGGGAGAAGGTGAATTTTGGTTCAAGTGCAACAGGTTCACAGCTTTTACCTAGTGTGGTGGTGTTGATTTGGGTGGAAGAGGTTACCCTAAATCAATTTTAACTGCAATAGGGCAGAGGAAAAGATGCCCATTAGTTTGAGTGGAGGTGCTCACATCGAATATTCATCCAATAGAAATAATCGGTCTGTCTCTTTCTCTTTGTATCGAGGGTACATGTACTTGTGCTGACACGTGCTTCCCTCACCTTATTCAAGAGTTATATTTTTTGGACAGACACAGCCACTAGCTTCGACCATTTATTTCTTACTGGAACATACTTCCTCCCTTCCACATAGTTTGAGATTCTAGCTTTGTCGTAGGTCAAATTCCTCTATACTTGACAGTATTTATTAAAATATGTGAATATCTACAACATAAAATTACAATATGTACTACAAAATTATATTGTATGATGAATCTATTGAAGCCAAATTGTGTTGTATACATTTGCAAAGTTGTAACTTGAAAAAAAATAGAAAATAGAGATTACTTACAGTTATGAAAGAAAAAAGGCACTTCTCAAGATAAGTTTGTGCATAAAAGGATTTTAAGAAATTGGAGGAAGTTTACCACTACTAAATAACGGATGATTAGTACTGAAATTCAAACTTATCACGTCTTTGATACGTCTATGTGAAACATCTATTAGTCTTGAAAAATTCCATTCACGATGTCATCATAACCTAACACCGACACAAATTTATTTGATGCGGTGCAATGTGCGTAGTTGATTGTCCTTTTGTTGACCTGGTTGGTCTTGTGATGCTAAAGTTCTTGTGACTAAGCCTTGTTTGATAGCTCTAGTTGTACGTATGGAGATCATGTGTTTGTGGTCTAATGTTTGTCAACATATAAGATCTCGTGGATGACTTTTGCTCAAAGGGTTTATTTCCTTTACTTATTTTTTTAGTAAAAGTAGCGAATGAGGTACAATAGTAACGGTGTAAGAGCTAGGTGATAAATAAATAAAACAGAAAGAAAGTTTGCGAACAGATTCAGTTACTAGCTTATCTCTTGCTTGTAGCTTAAGCTTTCTTTTTCATACAGCATATTGCGTTTGATTATCTAAATAAAAAAAACAAATTGGTCGTGGAATGGCATACATATAAAACAGACATGTGATATTGTGAAATGCTAGGGGTGTTCATTTTGAAGTATGAGCGCGGAACATTTGGATCTAAATAAGATCTTTATCCTGAGAGCAGTATTTTGGCTAAATGGAAATACTTTTGTACTTATACGTATGGGTGTGAGTATTTCCGTCACCGTCCATTTATTTCTCGAGATTCATGCTCACCATGGTACAAATTTGGTGCTAAAATAATGGTTTGCATGAGATAATGTTTCTCGTTATTACGTAGAGCACAAGTTTTTCCGAAATGTTACATCCGCACATAGAATGTGGATATGCACACGTGATTGTTTTTAAATATGTTTTTTAAATGTACCTTTTTTGCGTAAAAGGAGCAGATACACCTGGGATCAAAAGTGAATTCCCGCCTTATATCAACATACGCAAGGTGCGCAAAATAGGAAATTTTCATTTATTTTGAACCAAACTTCCAATACCACATGCTTTTTTGCTCTCTGGAGCATATGCTCCCGATTTTCAAAATAACTTTTAAACATATTTTAGAATATATAAAAAAATCAGACAAAAAATATCGCACGTATATTTTAATGGTCTATATGCTCGCAAAGTTGTTTCACAAAAAATCCAATTTTTTGTCATGTGCAAAAAATACAAATTTTGGTGCTAAAAAAATGCTATTTACAATGACATACTCTTATCTTTTTTACACGGCACACACAAAATGTCGATTTTTCGCAAAACCTGGCGTGTCCATATAGAATGCCGACATGTACGCACGGAATGTTTCTTCGGAATTTTGTTTTGATAGTTCAAATTAAATTGGATTTTCGTACTACGTTTTCGGTTTAAACTTTATTCAGATATAGGAGTAGAATCATTGAAACGCTTTCGTGTCATCAAACTTGAAGATGATCCTCTACCTCAAGTCGGAACATAATCAAACTTCAAGCGGCATTCGTTCAAGGACACTCAGGTCCTGGTAGGCGTTTTTGTCTTGCGTTCGGGCTTGGGACACCAGAAACGGCTCGTGTTACTTCAGGGGGTCTTCGTGAAGGCACGCTACTTAGATGGAAATTCACATAGAGAAAAGCCCTAGCCGCCTCTACTCAGCCTCCTCCATAGATCGGTTCCCCCTCCTCCGGTCGGCTTCGCCGGCGTCGGGAGGAGTGGGGAACCCGATCTATGAGTGGAGTTTTCAATAAAAGTAGTCTTTTCGGTAGTCTATGTTAAGTTTTTGGTCGCCGTTTTCTTGTTGGTTTCCCCGCAATGGAGATGGCATCGTCTGCAATAAGTGATCTTCGGCCTTTCGTTCGACGACGAGATCTCCTTCCCGACGTCAATGGTGGTCGCTGAAAGATTACAATTATCTAGGTATGGGTGTTCGGATCTTACTTCGCCGGATCGATCTTGGATCTTTTCTCATGGTTGCCGCGAGGAGGATTATCCTCGCGGTTCTTGTCCCGGTTGCTACGTCCTCGACAATGGTGATTCGTATTCTCGGCTCTCCATCAACGTCGACAAGGCGAGATCGGTTTTTATTCCACGACATGCCGGTGTTGGTACTCTTGCCGATGTTGATTGACTACTTTAATGGTTGCGCGCGTGCACGCAGCCTTGGCATTGCGGCTCAAATTAAAATTATGGGAGAACCTTCGTTGGTATTTACAGGTCTATGATTTATTATCTATCTTTGATCGCCTTGAGAAAAGTACAAGATTATGTCTTGGAAGAAGAAAGAGTTTGAAGACCTCGAAGATTTGCTAGTATCTTTTAGACTTTATTTTATAATCGCTGGAGACAGCTCGTGTATCTCTACCATGTACTATTTGTTATTATATGAATATATGTGGTATTGATTGTCAAAAAAAATAGATGGAAATTCACATAAATTTGGGCGGTGTCGCGTAAACCCGGTCCCACCTTACGTCCTTCTTACCGCTTCACCGTGCCCGAGGCCAGCAGCAAGGAGGGTAGAATGGGGAACTGGTAAATGCTTTAAAAAAGAAAGAATGGGAAAAAGGTGGCGGTGGGCGGCCCCGACGACGAGTCAGATAATTCCACTAGAGTAGATAAACCGTCCGTGCGCGCGGGTTGGCTGCCCGCTCTCCACTCCTCGGCGCCCGAGCCTGTCCGTGTGTGGTGGCTGAGCAGCTGCTGCCTACTCGATGACATGCTGGTCCCGTCGTTTGCGGGGACCACGTGTCAGTGAAGGTTGGTTGCTGCAGGTGGCGGGGTGTTCGGGTGAGAAACGGTTTTGCCGTGTGAATGGATGCTGGGGCCTACCAGATCCCGCGCGCGGGTCGCTTCCGAGTTCCGAGTTCCAACTGGCCGGCGTCGCTTGTGACTTGTCGTCCGGCGCGGCGGGTCGAGCTCGGCCTCGCCGTGTTTCCTCCGTCCAACTCGATCCCTGATGGGCACGCTCTGCCTGCCTGCCCGCCCGCCACGTCGCACTTGTGTTTCATCCCGTGTGTGCGCGCAACCCTGTGGTCACGTCATGGTATGGACGCAAACAATCATGAATCCGGACAAACACTCTTCTCTATCAATTATCAATGCACGGATGCACAATTTCAAGAAATTTCAAGGAACTGAGCTCGAAAAACTGATTTATCGGGTCTTGAGGTGTCGGCTTGCTAGGGATGACGAGAACGTCACTTTCCACTAGAAAAATCATTCCACCCTTATACACACTAAAGTTTCAAATCACATATTTCATTTCTGGTGGGACTGAGGTATCACTACCCTCTCCTAACCATCCAACCTCACTGTTGCTTGATTCTCCGTGTTGCTTGGTTTTATGACAATTAGATTTGTCGCGGCGGTCTTTACTTTCAACGGGAGTGGCGGCCTCCCGCGACCACTGCTCCATTAGTCGAGTCATATAAAATGTTGTTAATCCAGCTACCACTCCCGCCGGCCACTTAGTCGCACATTTGGGCAAAACGAATGCTAAAATGTCTCTTGATTCATTTAATCCGCGGCAACTATTTGGGGTCAGCGGGAGTATGATATTTCCTTTGTTTTTCTTTGCCTACCATTCCAGGTTCAGTCAAAAATCATGATTTGTAAAGTTTGACTAAGAACGCACAAAAGAACTACCAACATTCACAATACCAAATGCATATGATATGAAAATATGCTTTGTAACACTTCTAATACCTTAGATTTTATACTATAGATGCTACTCCCTCCGTTCCTTTCTATAGTGCCTATAGATTTTTGGCATTTGTTTCAGAATATAAGGTTGTAGCTTAGCTTTTTTTTAATTACCCCCCTTCCCGTTCAGCTCCCAAATCGTTCAGCTCCCAAATTTGTTATGGTAAGTTAGAAAGATATGGATTTCCCAAATTTTATAGTATAGATGCTAATTTTTTTCATAAAATCTAGTCAAAATCTATTGAAGTTTGAATATCTACCTCTGCCACTCTTCCCTCCTTGAATTTCTACCTATGTCGCTTCATCAGCGCCTCAGACATTCCCTCTAAGCCCTCACAACCTTTCTAAGTCTATTGCTTGTTGGAGCCTTAAAGGCCCACCCCTAAATCCTAAGTCTATTGTTCATCGTCGTCTTCTCCATTGTTGCTAGCCACGACGTAGCCGACTCCGTCAAGATGGACGTCATGGTTTGGCACACAAGTGGCTAATGGAGGATAACAACACGGGGTCTACTATGAGGCCTTGTGTTAGATTTGAGATGACAAGAGACTATGGGCATATATATTTCGTAGAAACACTGACAATATGCACATAGACACCACAGGACACAAACACAAAAGAACAAGAATAAAGGTCCATAACAAAACTTACCTAGTTTCCGCTACGACTTGTGACAAGATTGTGAGCTGAGGACTGGTCTACACAAAAGCTACGCGTGCATGGTGCACAGTGCACCTATCCAGAATAAAGTGACAGCAACCGCTGTATAAATGTATATCTGGAGTGCACCCAAATGCGCCAAGCACATTTATTCTCCTCTCCAACTTTTTGCTAAATATTCTTATCATCACGCTACACCTGGTTTTATTCAGATACCCTGGGCTGGTAACATTTTGATCATAGTTCCCAGCGGAGACCAGGTGTCAAGCCATCACCCACTTCGTCTGTAGATGCCTGAACCCGAACTACAACAGAAACTGGTCCTGATGTCACAAAGTGACCACAGCTTTAACATCCTCGGGTGCTGATCAGTCAAGTAAGCTTGGTTTAATGAACACAGAAATAAGATCAAACAAGATCCTTTAATAATGTATATGCCACATATTGGCTAAAGTGAATCTAGAAAATCGGGACATCAAGTTGGTATTTCATATAAAAAGCAACCATCCTCTGGAAAACACAAGAATTCTATGACTCAGTTTATGTTTAGTTGCCAGAAATGTTAGCTAGTAGCTACAACTGAAAGTTCAGGTGTGTTTTTGTGTCTCAGAAAAACATTTTGCACGAAATCCAGGTGTGCTGTTTTTTGTGCCAGAAAATCAGTTTGCTCAAAAGTTCACGTGCTGGTTGTTGTGCCAGAAAACCAAATTGCTCATGAAGGCAAAAGGTCCATGCAGCAATCATCTAAGCTATCAGGTACACAAGCACAATCTAAGGCATAAGATAGACACAATTATAGAACATCAGATGCAACTTGCCAGGAAAACTGCAACCTAGCATTGGAAGTAACTGCCAGGAAAACAAATGTACGGATACAAACTACAAGAATGGATTCCAATCATGTCGACAAAACTTGTGGTCAGCTCAACCTGTGCCACTTGCAAATGTTTTGCTAGTTTCGATCGCTCTCAGTTGAAATAGGTAGTTCCGCATTGACTATGCTGCTCACCACAAACCGATCATCTTCCACCAGAAGCCGCCAGCACCAAGCCAGATGATGATGTTAACAACGGAGATGACAAATCCATAGCCCCACCACTGAGCCAGGGGAACATAGCCAGCTCCATAGAAGACGGGGGCTGACCCTATGCCGTAATGGGTCAAACCTCCCATGAGGTTAGAAAGGAACGACAGAACCATAGCAGCAAAAAGTGGAGGGGTTCCCAAGGCACTCGAAACAGACAGGAAAGCGGTGAACATTGCTCCAATGTGTGCAGCACCACTAGCAAAGAAATAGTGGGAGTAGAAGTACAGCAGCACCAAGACGCCGAATGAGAGTTGCCACGACAGACCAAGGCCTCCAACAAACTGAGAAAAAACACATCAAGATATCAGGAAAAAAAAAGACCAATAAACACCTTCCATCTTCTATTTTGATGTTACTTTGGACAAGAACATTGGAATATCAGGTCTGCTGATGACATAAACTGCATATATAATTTCAACAACAAACAAATGAGCCCTCGTGTCATATTTCTTACTTCATGCAGAGATATCTAAACAGGAATCCCTAGTTCAGATATAACAATGCAAACATGGTAAGCTACTAGAACATAATTACCAAGCCTATCAGTGGTACTCTTTGTTCAGTAGGTACAGAAATATGATTAGAAGAACTTTTTGCAGCAGACAAGACCAATGTTCAGAGAATAAACTTCAGTGAGTAGCCAGAATGTATATTTTTTCTTGCTGTCAAAATGCTAGATACATGGCATAATATAGCAATGCACCATCATGCTAAATGCCTATAATTAGTAAGCAAGAGTAACTAAATAGGACCCACTGTCATCAAGAAGAAACTGAGGGAGAGAGAATGGGGCCATACCTTAACAACAGTCTCACTGAACCAAGCGATCAACCCATATTTGTTGAGGTAGCCAGCCATCGCAATCAGCGCAGCAAACCAAGTAAGGGTATCCCATGCCACGGACTCCGCCAAACACTCTTTCCATGTGACAACCCCCGTAATTAGGAGGACAGATAGGCCAAGAATCGCTGCAGACACTGCATCTACGCTCAGCATTCCTCCAAAGATCCAAAGTCCAACCTGGTGGCATGGACATCACAATGTTCAGAAAGAAAAAGTATTCAAGATTACATTCAAGTAAGATGTTGAAAGGTTGATTGAACAAACATACCGCCGAACATACAGTTACTTAAACTGATAAGATTGTACAATGCTCCAAATATGACCAGAAAACACAACAGACAGCCACAAAACAACACCCTAGGGATTTATTCACAGACTGTCAGTGAGAATTCCCCTGTGTAATTCCTAAATGGCCTAAGGCCCTAAGCTATCAGTAACTAAACAATACTTGAAGCCATTTTGTTAAATTTCAGTCAACCTCCCTCCCTCCTTCCGTCTCCCTCTCGGCCCAAACCCTCCCATCTTCATCAGCACCCCAGCCTGCACCACCTCCTCCGATTCCAGAGCGCCTCCACCTCTGCCAGATCAGTGTCAACCTCCCCCGCTTACAAATTCTTATCACCTCACGGCCTTACACTACCCACTCTGGTTCGACGAGCCCCGTCCTCACTCGCAGTGGCACTGCTCCACCGCACCGTCCTCACACACCAACCTTGCATCTAAGCCTGGGGAGGGCAACAAACCCCGACCCATGCAACCGTAAACCAATGAAGTAAATGAAGGTTTCTGGCAAGTTCCATCAGCACCAGGGAAGAAGAAGCTGAGGATGGAGGAGAGGAAGCAGCAAGCCCACTGGATTTACGAAAAAGTCAGGCGGCTATGCTTCAGCAGTTCCATTCAAATTAAGGGCACAGGCTACCTACATAATCTAGATAACAACAACACCATGTCATGGAAATCGTTGTTTCCAATACCATGTGATGGAGCAGATGATCACAAGAATCTTAACAGCTGATGGCAGCATCATATGAATATCACATAACACAAGGGAGTGTGCAAGTTAGCTGATAGAAAATATATATTAGCAGCTGTGAACGAAGCATGGCCCTAAGCTATCAGTAACTAAACAATACATGAAGTCATTTTGTTAAATTTCAGTCAACCTCCCTCCCTCCTTCCGTCTCCTTCTCGGCCCAAACCCTCCCATCTTCATCAGCACCCCAGCTTGCACCACCTCCTCCGATTCCAGAGCGCCTCCACCTCTGCCAGATCAGTGTCAACCTCCCCCGCTTACAAATTCTTATCACCTCACGGCCTTACACTACCCACTCTGGTTCGACGAGCCCCGTCCTCACTCGCAGTGGCACTGCTCCACCGCACCGTCCTCACACACCAACCTTGCCTTTAAGCCTGGGGAGGGCAACAAACCCTGACCCGTGCAACCATAAACCAATGAAGTAAATGGAGGTTTCTGGCAAATTCCCATCATCACCAGGGAGGAAGAAGCTGAGGATGGAGCAGAGGAAGCAACAAGTCCACTGGATGTGAGAAAATTTCAGGCGACTATGCTCTATCAGTTCCATTCAAATTAAGGGCCCAGACTCCCTATGTAATATAGATAACAACATCACCATGTCATGGAAATCGTTGTTTCCAATACCATGGCATGGAGCAGATGATCACAAGAATCTTAACAGCTGATGGCAGTATCATACGAATATAACATAACACAAGCGAGTGTGCAAGTTAGCAGATAAAAATATATATTAGCAGCAGCTGCCTGCGAACGAAAGCATGGTTCAAATAGAAGAATTATAGCAGAAAGAAAATATAAGAGGTATGATGATACCGTGAGCAGAAGCGTGCCGCCCATGATCTTCTCCTCCTTGCTCATGGGTCCCATGGTTGCGAGCTTCTCCTTTGCCAAGCGTGGCGCATCCGGGCTGGACTTGACCTCCGGTGGGTAGATCACGTACAGGACCAGCGGCACGATCACCAGCGAGAGCAGGCCTGGGACAATGGCGGCCTTTGCCCAGAGCGTCCAGCCGATGCCCTGCCCGATGGTGCTGGCCGTGAGGTTGGCAGCGAGCGGGTTGGCCGCCATGGCCGTGAGGAACATGGCGGACGAGATGACGGACGTCTGGAAGCAGGTGAGCATGAGCCAGGAGCCGAGCTTGCGCTCGGTGCCGTCGTCGGTGCGCGACCCGCAGGCCTCGCAGAGCGATTTGACGAGCGGGAGGAAGATGCCGCCGGCGCGCGCGGAGACGGAGGGGATGGCGGGGGCGAGGAAGGCCTCGGCGAAGACGAGCGAGTAGCCGAGGCCGAGCGTGGAGCCGCCGAAGGCGGACACGAAGGCGTAGGCGACGCGGTTGCCGAGCCCGGTCTTGATGAAGCCGCGCGCGAAGAAGAAGGCGAGCGCGATGAGCCAGGGGATGGGGTCCCCGAAGGCGGAGAAGGCGGCGGCGAAGGTGAGCGTGCGGGTGAGCACGGCCGCGCCCAGGCCGAGGAGGGCCACGGCGCCGAGCGGCAGCGGCTGCGTGATGATGCCGACGATGGTGGCGAGGAAGACGGCCAGGAGCTGCCACGCGTTGCGGGCCACGCCGGCGGGCGCCGGGATGAGCCAGATGATGGCCCCCGTTGCGATGGAGGCGAGCAGGGGCTTGATGGCCGCGCCCTGCGGGGCTGGTGAAGCTGGTGTGGGGGGAGATGTGGGTGCCGCGGCGATGGGCGGGAGGAGGCGGCGAGGTGCGGCGGCGGGGGACTGGGTTAGGGGCGTGGGGAGGGAGTGGGAATGGGAGAGGGAGATGGGTTTGGATGAGAGGACGGAGGTGGATCGGCGGCGGAGGGAGAAGGAGGGGAGGTGGGGGCGGAGGCGGACGCCCAGGTGGTGGCACGTGAGCGGCGACGCGGTGGCGGCCATGGCGGCGGCGGAGGTGGGGAGGAGAGATTTCCGTGGGAATGGAAGGGATGGGGAGGACGAAGGTGGGGTTTAATTGGATGGACGGCGGCGATGGGGTTGGACGGGAAGCGGCATTGGGCGTATCGGTTCTGGAGATTGGTCCCTTGGTTCCCTGCATCCGGTGTTCCTACACCAGTTTTCTGAAGAACCGTTGCACGGCCACCTACTACTACGAGTTCAAAATTTAGCATGTCTCTAGTACGAGTTCAAAGAATAACATATCTCTACTACGAGTTCATCAAAAATGAAAAGTACTCTCTCCTTCAAACAAGGCATATAGATTTGGTAAAAATAAAGGAAACCATGTAAAGTTGCATGAACTCAGTTCCCCCCTCAACCGCTCTCACCCATATACACTGACACTTACCTTGAGGGTCGGTACTCTTTGACCAGGCCGCCAACGACCTCTCCGCCGGAACAGTAGGCGGGAGCTGGTCTAGGCTAGGCGCTGGAGTAGTTTAGGGCTTAGATCGGTAGTTTTTATTTTTGTTCTTTTTGGCTTATGCTCGAGTTTGGGTGTTTGCCCCGTAGAGTAGGTGGAGCTATGGGTCTGGGCCGCCAGATCCATGGCGTTCTAGGGTTGTTGCTTGCCTTGTTGCTGCTCCTCCGGTTGGAGCATGGCCTGGGAAGTGGCGACGCCGCCTGCATCAATAAACGGGTGATGCCAAGATCTGATTTCTCTGGCTACGAAGCGGAAGAGCTCATGACCGGTCATGGTGGCGAGGGGGAGCACTGCTCTGGAGCAGCAAGGTATGTCGCGTCTTATCTCCAGGCGGGCCGTGGTGGCGAGGAGGAGAGGCAGAGCGGTGCGCTGCTTTTCTATCTGGAGTTTGGATCTTATCGTCTGGGTCGAAGTTGCTTCAAGTGGAGGAGCTCGCGGTTGCTGTACTCACTGGCATGGCATGCCATGGCGGCGGGGAGAGAGTTGGCGACGCGGTGGTGTCTCTCAGCGAGCTGCCTCGACATCTGCCTGCGAGGTGCTATGGAGTTGTGCGTTGCAAGCTCCTTCGAGCGGACAACACAACGGTGCTCTTCGTCGATGTGATCTTTGTCCGACAGAGCGGACCAATCTCTACCTCCACCGTGGAGGCCTTTCTTGGATCTCTGTCTCGGAGCTCGACGGGGCGCTGTCTCCAAGTGGTTCGTCCCAACGAAACAACTCAACGGCCAGCGGCGGGGATTATTCGTTAGAATAGGGCTATCGGCCGTTCAACTCTCTAATCTCGACGGCTTCGCCTTGAGATCGTTGGCGATCCGTGGCGGAGGCACCTAGGCACTTGATTGCTTGTTTTCCCTTTGTGCTAGGGTGTTTTTTGCAAATACGAAGGACCTTTCTTCAAATTTTTTGTTTCTTTCGTGCGAGTGATGTAAAAGGAATTATGTGTAAACCGTATATGCCACATGTTCAATGAAATCCTTCGGGTCTCAAAAACCATGTAAAGTTTGAACAAACTTTTAGGAAAATCTATCAATCTCTAAAATATCAAATTAAGATTGTTTAATAATAGATACATTGTTGAACTTATTTTCATATAAAATTATAATTTTGTTGTAGTTTCTTCTATAAATTTGGTCAAATTTTACATGATTTGTCTTCTAACCAAATTTATACGCCTTGTTCTACGGAAAAGAGGTTTTCCTCCCTTGTATAAGACATTTTAACTTCCTTAACTAGTTTGCCAAAACGTTCTACGGAACTTTACAATAAGGTGACGTCAGCATTCTCTTACGCTTATCACGTCTTAAAAATAGTAGCACAGGGTGCTTATCACTAATGTGTGATGTGTACAGATATTGCCAGAGATACCTACACGGCAAAGTTTTAGTGGTAGACATATTTGTTCTAGAGAAGAGTTCCCCGTTGTGATCTATACGATAGATTTGAGTATTATTACTCAGAGGTCAACTTGCAAAGTTTGATTTGCTTATGTTGTTCCAAGAAAAAGTTGGATTACTCCATGCTTAGGTAAGCCTCGTTAACTTTTTCTACAGATGCGAAGTTCGATTCGATTAGCATTAGTACTTTAGGTTGCTGCTATCAAGAAAGAAAATACTACTAGCTGGTAGTACTAAATTACAATTAGCTAGAAGCAATGTGTGCGCCCATGAACCGAGTCCATTTGGAACCATGCACGAGAGCCTCACATGGACCTGGGCATAGTGGCCGCCGCGGCGTGCGGATGTTGTGGGGAGGATCCAGCTCCCAGCAGGCCTTGTGATTGTGGCTGGGAAGAGCGGTCCAGATCCCCCCGATCGGGAAAGGATTGGACTCACCCTGTCCGTCCGTTTCTCGCCTGGTGCCGATACCAAAGTCTTTCCGCTCCTGAGCAAGAAAATGTCTGCAGCTGAGAGAAACGTGCATGCTTCGTCCAACACTCGGCCCAGAAAAACAACGAGCAGCCAACGCAAATTCCAGGATCAGATATCCTGTGAGGTTGACAGCGGAGGTCTCAAGCAGCAACTAATGCTCAACAGCTCAAGAAAGAATGAAAAATAGGAGGTGCGTAGTATTGACAAAAGGGAAAAGGGGTAGTGAAAAGGGTGTTGACTGTAATAACCATCGTGTCAAACCAGGCAAAGGGTAGGTTCAAAAGTGTTTGCTTTTCCCATTAAATTCTTCACATATAAATTAGCCAGCTGCTTTGATCTAGAGAGCTGCGACAAACATTGTGCTGTATTACAACGGAAACAACATAAACATGATTTCCAGCGGATATCTCGCTCTCACACACAAAAAATGTGGGGCATCTCTAGTATTGCGATATTTTTTCCTTTGCCCTAGTCAAAAAGATACGAGCTCCAATGCTACAAAACAAATGCAGTGTCCAAAACCAAATGAGGGGCTTGTTGAGATACCACATGCATGCCAAGTTGCCAACCCATCAAAACTCTCCTGCTCACAGTAGATGGCACTACAGCAGAGCCTCGAGATCCATCTCAACGAAAGTGCAGGGGTCTGGGATACCGAATTTTCTCAGCACCTGCAAGTAACACATGATAAGTTACATTATAACTAATCAAAGTGACCAAATGTGTCTTTTCGTGATCAAGACTGATGAATTACCTCAGCATGGACAATTCCCAAGTATCCAACCTGCTTCCCATCACTAGTAACAATTTTACATTGCCTTTTCGTGAAGAACTCGGGTTCCTGTAGAGAATACATAAGCAAAATAGTAGTTCGTAACAGCAAACGAATTGTTTGATATACTTGATGAATGCATTGAGAATTTTAAATGCGTACATTTGTTTCAACATAGTAAGGGTGGCTAAATGTGATGTGCGGAGCTCTCACGATTTTGACAATCCTATCCACCAAACCCATAATTTCCTGCATAGTTCATAATAATTAGCCAATGCACGCAACAAAACACTGTAAATAGCACTTGCACAAAATAGTCATGTGCATTACCTCGAATCCAGAATTACTACTACAGTACAAAGCTGCAAGCCGGCGATTATTAGAGGCACCAACATCACGTGACGTATCCAGTGCCACTACATCACCAACCTCAAAAATCTGACCACATAACATTGCAAGAATATTAAAACAAAGGCTATGCATTTCCAGTTGGTTGTAACCAATATAAAGCTCTATGAAAGCTCTCCCTTTAGAGAAGCATGATACAACATCAAAAAGATAATTGTGTGCAAGGTAGAACAAATACTAAGCAGATGAAAAACATCTTAACAACAATAAGCACATGAGTATCGTTGTTTGTTTTCATTAAGTACCTTTATGGGTCTCGGATGGTCTATATTGTGCTTCAGGGTTTTCAACAAACATGACATAAGACTAGTTCTTACAACCTGCAATATCACAAGGAACAACATACATCACGCACTGGAATTTGTTCATGGAAATTATTTACATAAGAAACAACTGATCAACATATAAAATTGCATTGATTTCTTTTTCACTAGATAAGCGAAGCAGCTAAATATGAATGACCACAGATACCAGGAGTACGATAACAATATATGACCACATATATAACGATTTTGGGTGTGTTTGGTTTGAGCCCAAGTTTGCCCTAACCAGAAATTTGGCTAGCCAAAATATAAGGCAAGGTTTGGCTTGCCTAATAGTTGGTCATTGTTGGCAAGAAAAATGAACTAGATTGAGCAAAGGAGCATTGACATGCCAAAAAATTGGCAACCATGCAAGCACGGACCAAATTGTTGATTATGACCAAATATTGGTAGGATGCATTTTAGTGACAACCCAAGCATAGTAAGTTGTCGATAATTATTCTAGAAAAGGAATCTAACAAAGATACTAGGCATAGAAGGTCAACTCAATAAATCAAAGGTTACACTAACTGTTGATTAACCGTATGCAGTTGACAGCAGAAACTAGGATTTTTTATGGCAAAATCAGCTCTAACAAATAAATAAATGATCCGGTCATAAAGACGGCCTTTATATACTTGAGCATTTCACCTCAAATTCAGAAGTACGGGGGTTTGCAATAATGACTGCTTTATTTCCATCATCTTTCCTGTTTATCATGTCAAAGTTTTCTTCATACGAAGTCAAAACAAACGTGAGCACCTCCATATAGCCCGCTCTTGTAACCTGCCACACAAACGTTTTTTTCCAGTAAATTGTCAGATGGTGAATATATGTATACAGAACGCAGGTGAATGATTGCTAAGAGGTACTCCCTCTGTTCCTAAATATTAGATGTTCTGGCAGCTCACATTGAACTGCCAAAACGTCTTATATTTAGGAACAGAGGAAGAACTGAATATTTTAAGCACATTACTGAATATTTTAAGCACATACCTCAGCACGAATTTTATCAGAGAAACGGTTTAGTGGTTGCCTTCCACCTATGGTCATCGATTTAGGCTTTGACTTTGGCACATTATTGTACCCATAAGCTATAGCAACATCCTTTATGGAACAAAAATAATAATAGAGAACCAAAATATTAAAAATATGAAAATAATAAATACAAAAATGACTATCAGTAGTTGGGAATTGCATATTTTACCTCCGCCAAATCACAAGCATGCAGAACGTCACTTCTCGTAGGAGGGACAGAAACTGAAATACGAGGCTCCCCTTTTGATGGACAAAGTTCTGCTTGCAATTGCATTTTGTTCAGAAGGGAGATAACCTGCAGTTTCAAATACAGTCAAATCATTTCACTTCTCCAAGCACTAAAACATAAATTCAGAGAATCCAAGCAGAAAATTACATTAGTAGCTATCAAAATCATTTGTTTTACTTAATCTTAGGCATTAAAAAACTAACTACTCTACAATAAATATTAAAACCTGTGAAGTGTCAAATATTATCTGGATATGAGGTTCCTGTTTCACATAAAAGATATGCGGTACCATCCTTCAGTCTAACAAAATATACCTGTGTCTCATCTAGGGAGATGCCAATGCGACCAAGAATCTCAGAGATCGAAGCCTCCATTTTGTAACATGAAAGATCAGGGTAAATGGCTTTGCTTCCATCATAAGATATAACTTCAACTGGTTCGATTTCAAACTTATTTTCACAGTACTCTGAGAACATTGCAACCTAGACACATAAGCAACAAGTACATCAATAAAACAACTTTAATCTTCATCCCAAAGGACCATATATTTTCCACCAAAAAGATAGTATTAGATTACACCTACCATTGTATTCAAAACAATATTTGCTTTTGTAAGGTCGGTGGCAGTGCATTCGATAAACACATTCCTTGTCTTCAGGGTGATAGCAGAGTGTGCACCATTGATGATAGGAGGCAAAGATAACACAGTTCTGCAAATTATTGAAGTGTGAGCTTGCTGTATGACAGTATGAGCAGTACAAATCAAGGATCGAAAAATAACACCAGAAAATCCCGGCTACAAACAATATCTACATCATAAATAGTAAGCACTGAAATGGTAACCTAAACTGGGCCTTTCCTTGTGAGAAAAAGAATTTGAGAAATCTAAGCCATAGCTTGGAATTGGTTTACCTGTTGCTATCATATATAACTGGAAATTCTGGAGAGTTCTCGATTATATGCAAAAACTTCTTTAACTTCATGTCTGACTGCCAAAAAGAAAGCATAAACTATCAAATATGTATAGACAGAGTACCTAAACAAAATCAGATCTCGGAACCTAGAATAGAACTACAGAACATTATGGTTGCCACGGTCATGAGAGGCAATATTAGGAATAGCAATGTCACTACAAAACTGTCGTGACTACTTACTCTGTAGAAATCCATCAATTTATCTGCTGTGAAATGACGCTCCTGAACCATATACCAAAGCAAACAGAGGAATATGTCAGTCAAAACCTCTGCTATCCCATAAACTGAACAAAAGGCTGCTATTATTTTCTAAGAAAAACCTGCAAAATAGACATAGCATATCTCCTGACTGAGAGTGGTGAGTTATTCTACCTGCTTTAATGGGACAAAATTTATTTCCTGGGGTGGTAGAGCCTGAAAAGATTAATCAATATGTCAAAATAAGGATGAAAGTAATCAATATGGACATTTGCTTTGCAAAATCATTAACTACTTCCTCCGTTCGAAAATAAGTGTCACGGATTTGTCTAGATTTGCATGTATCTAAACACTA
Organism: Lolium rigidum; assembly: GCF_022539505.1. NCBI lineage: Eukaryota > Viridiplantae > Streptophyta > Magnoliopsida > Poales > Poaceae > Lolium > Lolium rigidum. Next base: position 75,842,483 of record NC_061512.1, on the reverse strand, counting down.
AAACGCGTCTAGATACATGCAAATCTAGACAAATCTGTGACAATTATTTTGGAACGGAGTACATAAGAAAGCAAATATTCATACTCTGTAATCAAAATGAGAATCACAGAGAGGTTTGTGCATAATTTCTGGCAAGGTCAATGTTTTTTGCCAACATCTTTAAAAATAATTACTTCAGCGTATGGATCTATAGGCTGGGATACACCAGACAGTGGGGAGCATCTTGAGCTTGCCTTATAAGCTTCAGGCCATAAAGCACTAGGTGTAAATAACAGGGCTACTCCACAGATTTTGG
>NC_061512.1:75797545-75842088 GCF_022539505.1 Lolium rigidum | reverse complement strand
CTTATCTAATACGCTGGTTGAAAGGTGCTACATCATCATATATTAATATAAGGTGGATTTCAAGCTTCCCCGTGAAGACTCCCAGTTTATAGGTACTCAGCTCTTGGTGACCGCAGGACAGGCCTGAATCTCCCCGATCAGCGACTAAGGCAGTGGAAGGGAGCTTTTGGACCAATAAGCTGAAGCCATAACATGAGCTAGCTTAGTGGAGAAGTGCAAAATTAACTAAATGGATCACAATAAATCATGTGTTTCTCTATCTCTAAAAAAAATACATAGATCCTCCAACAGAGATACATGCCCCACACCCACCCTGCCGACCACAGAAAAGAAAAGGAAACATGCAGAACATATGCAAAGAGAGTAAGCTAGGATGTGTCTCCCATATATATATATAGAACTGGCAGGGATGCAATTAAGATAATCGTGAGCCTCAGCTAAGGCTGTGTTTGGAAATGCAGTGGACAGGATAATCCAGCTTTTCCAATCAGCTATTGCTATCTTTCTATTTATGTACATTATATTTTCCTGCTTTTGTGGCTTTTTCCGCGGCAGATTGTAAAATAAGTTCACCACAAATTAAGCCTAACAGGTTATACTGGCTGATTGCAGCAAGGTTGGAGATTTACCTCGTATGAGAAGGGTCCTTGTAGAGTGTCCAAATCATGGGTACCAATAGCAACTAGTGTTCTCTTCCTGTTGTCCATCACAGCATAGTCTTAGTCAACAAATTATTGGTGATCTTCAACTCAAATACGACAAACTACCACAGGAAAACGGATGAGTTATACCGGCAAATATTTTGGTGGAGTTTGTCTTGAAGATCAATGAAGCTGTTGTATCTGGCTTCATCAAAAGTTACTCCTCTTAGGACGGCACAAACTATGTATGGTCTAATTTGTGAAGTCTGCAGAAGAAATTAAATATCCGTTGGTCAAGGCTTTAACTTTCCTTTTTATAGATGTGCACTATCATCCAATACCATTCTGGTGAAACAGGGTCAACATTTTCAAACATATCTAGGATCTCAAAGTTTGCACATGTTAAGATCTAAGGATTTTATTTCTTCTTCATGCTATATTAATAGTCAGGGGCACAGGGCTAAAACAAAAACATATACAGCAAGCATAGATTAAGCCTAGACAAACAAATGTATAGAGAACTAAACTAGAGTGTTACATATTGTTTTTATTTTGTCTTTCTAAATTTCCATCTTCGACACCCACTTGACTTGTTCAGTCATTCACTCATTCTCCTTTTAAAAAACATTATTAGCAGTTATCCCGAATATCCAAAAATCAAGTTGTTCGATAGGGGGCCCAATTTAATTCTAACACCAAAACCCTTACTCTGTTCATCGATTTTAACTACAACCAATATGTATATTCATTACCAATAGCAAAACACTGAAGAAACTGAACGTTACTATTTTGCAATTTCTTTCCTATTTCTCCAGAATACGAATTGAAAACTTGAATGGTTGTAAGAAAGAAAGGATAAAAAACATGTGTAATAACAACGAATTAGATACTAAGAGTAAAATAATGTAAAACAGGCCTGCCTGGTGAAACCCCATTACCTCTTTCTTAACATGCATCTGAAGCATCGAACCACTGGGGACCGATGAAAGTTTGAAAACAGGGGTTGCTTCGGTCCCAATGAAAATGCGAAGAGATCTTGCTATTCCTTCAAGACATAACAAATCATATCTGCATGCATTGTAATAGAGATCCAACTGCATAAGTAATGCGACAATATTCGATTGTGATGTTTTGAAGACAAACAAGTGGCCCAGGAAGTTGAACTATTTGAAGCCTTGTGTCATGTCAGACATATACAAGAAAGCAATACTACATGTCTTCAACACACTAGAAAATACAGAATGGAGAGCAGCAGACGAAAATGAATATAACTAAATACAAAAGCAGCAGCACAAAATATACTAGCTAGAGCCCTACAATTAACAAGAGTTCACTATGAGATATACAGATTCTGCATCCACAAAGTCAAAGTTTATGTGAACTTAAATGAAAATTAGAGTGGACAAAACCTACACATGTTGAATCCAAACTAGATGCCGAGACAAAACAGAATCACCACACATGGACAGACACCGCATCGTACTAACTCAACTGACAACATTTTAGCCAGTGGTACAAACAACTGAGCTGTGAAATTGACTGACTGACCTATTGGCGGCAACCTCTATCTTGTAGATGACCTCTTCATCGCCGTCAGCTTCGCCGTCTTCCTCCAGGTGCTTCTCCTTCCGGATGATGGCCTTCTCCGTGGTCTACGCAGAACCAGGGAAGCAAATCAGATCAAACCCCAAATAGTTAAGCACGCGAGCAAGAGAGATGGATGGGACAGATCCGAGCGGCTGGCTCACCACGTCATCGAGCTCGATGCCGAAGTCGAAGCAGAGCTTCTCGAATTCCTCCTGGGCTGCGGGAAACAGCAGCAAATCAAGGAGATTAGTTTGGTGTTGTGCCGCGCGAGGAGGGGGGAAGGGGACGGGGAGGAGTGGCTTACTGTAGACCCTGCCGAGTGCGGCGAAGAGGCGGTCGCGGCCGACGCTTACCGTGGGCATCGCGGGCGGTGGCGGCGGCTTGCTGGCGGCGGGGCGCGCGCCTAGCGAGAGCCGGCGGCGGAGGCGATGAGGTGAGGGCGAGGGGAGTGGGAGAGAGGTTGGGGGTTTGGCCTGACAGGTAGGACAGGATTTTCGGTTTTATTATATCACGTGCAGCGCGCTCGCACAACAACTTGACTTGCACGAAACTCTCGAAAAATGAAAACTTGACTGGCACGATCGGTTCGGTTCCTGGACCGGTTCCGTCCTCGGTTGTGACCGAACAAGGCCGATTTATTCTACAGACAGACCGCAGAAGAGGTCGTTACCGGTCGCCGGACCACCGCAGTTGGTTGCCGGAATGGAGATTGGGACGGAGATAAGGGGCGGCTACGAAATGATCTCGCGCCGCCGCATCGGCTGCTCGCATGGAGCCACAGGCGGCTAGGGTACGGAGGCTGGTCCGATGCGTGGGGAGCGACGTCAATGAGAGAGCAAAGGTGAAGGTTGGCTGTGAAAATGTAGAACACAATAATATTTTTCTTACTTCCTCCAAATTCATACTATTACTTTATGCTAATATAAATGTATCTACATACATTTATATTAGCATCAAATAATATGAATCATGTTATTTCGGCGGCCCTCGTGGAATATATTACATAGACGTGTATATAGGGCGAAGATTTAAAGTACAAGATATTGTAGAGTCATAGTCTAAGCTAATGCATATACAGGTATTTTAACTCAGTTCATGGTTTAATTCCAATCTGGCATATTTTCACTTCTCAGAAAGGGTGAAGCAAAATCATGTAAATCATGTAATCGGTCTGATAAGGTGAAAAAATCATAGGGAAAAGGAGAGGGGCAGCGCCACCGTGATCGCCAACATTGCTTCACTTCTCAGAAAGGGTGAAGCAAAGAAACAATTGCATCATCTTTATCATCATCGGTTGTGGCCGGAGAATAAACCAAAGGCATTGGAGTTGGCCGCAGTTTCCAAATTATCCGCCTTATCTATACCTAATAATAAAGGAGCTAAGGTTTCTGCCAAAGTTTTCGTCCAACTTTTATTTGGACCGTTTTGCCCTCCCACAAAATCACATAATACAACACTTACCATTGTACCGATTCAGTTTTACGGCTGTCGATAGGATCCCGGTCCACCCGACCGCCCATCCTCCTCGTCACGCGCGCGAGAGAAGATGGTCCAGACCAGTCCACCCGACCGTCCCTTCTGCTCGCCACGCGCTGGGCTTTTACAATGAACCGATCGCTCGCGCTGGGCTCTATCGTCCATCCCCGGTTGCGCTAGCGCTAGGCCATGTGGCTGTGTTGGTGGGCCTAGTGTGTATCAATGAGCTGCAAGCCCCTCGTCCCGTCCAAAGGCTGTAGTAGTTACACACGTCTGCATATTTTCGAGTACTTGATAGTCCCACCTTGTTTCATTAAGACGAGTTCGGCCAGTTTATATACTACCTCCGTCCCAGTTCATAGGGCTTGCGCGTATCTCTAGGTTGTGAATTTGGCCAACATAATATCATTTGTATAATATAAAAATTATATCATTAGAAAGTAGAACATCTAAGCTTTCAAATGATATATATTTTGTAATACATATGTTGCATTATCATTGTCAAATTTACGACATAGGGACACGCGTAAGCCCTATGAACTGAGATGGAGGGAGTACTTCAACTTCTCAGAAATCAACAAGCCGCCTCAGATTTGATTAGAAAGAAATTAACCCCATGGGGTGAAGGACGGTGAGAGACTGAAAAAAAAGAAGCACCAGGAAGGAGGTGCGGAAAGATCTGGCCCGAAATTGCTGACTGCCAGCCTTGATTTCCCCGGAACCGACATGTGTGGGGAGGTGCCGAACAGGGGCGGAAGGCTGTGCCGCACTACTCTCCTGCCTGGCCCCACCTAGAGAGAGCGCGACCGCGAGCTGAAATGACAGAATGTTTGTGTGTTGTCAGTTTGCCATAGAACTACAAAACAACGTACAAAATTCAGGGATACCCTATTTGGATTCGGTCAACTCGGGAAGCACCCTATTATATGTTTCAAATTGATATTACGTGATTTTCACTGTTACACGATATAAAAAATAGATCAATCAAAAGCTACATGCTATTTCGATTTGTTCGATGCACAAAAACTTATGAAATGAGATAATTTAATTTTATATGACACCGTAGCAACGCACAGGTTTTGTGCTAGTGTAGTCATAATGAGACTGAAACTGAAGATGCAACCCCATAATCATTCCATCAGCATGGATTTTCTTGTGTATGTTCGTTTTTTTTTGTTCTTCAGGTGTGTCTTCTCTCCATAATCTGCATGCTACTGGCTGTACCTCTTGGTCACATTTTGCTGATGCTAATATTTCAGCATGTAATTTGTGTTTTTTGAATCATCTAAGCAATTCAAAATATAAAGTCACCGGCTTAACATTTCTATGGCATTTCATTCGTGAAGAAACCTAGTACTATATGACATAGGCATCCCAAGGGGCCTGCCGAAGATGGTACCTGGGGTTTTACTGAAGGCCCACGACCCGAAGATTATAAAGCTCGGAAGCCCAGTTAGGAAAGAGTTTGGAAAGATAGAATTGTATTAGGTATCTTGACTTGTAACTACTACGGGACGGGCTCAGATTGTCTCCCGAACTCTGTAACTTGTGTATCACGAAACCCTCGGCTCCGCCTCCTATATAAGGGGGAGTCGAGGGACGAAGAAAGGATCGATTCATTGTCAACGCAACCCTAGTTTCTTAACAGTCGAATACTTTTCCGGCTGAAACCCTCGAGATCTACTTGCCCTCTACTTTCAACTAAACCCTAGTCTGCAATCTGTAGGCATTGACAAGTTAATCCCTTGTCAATTGGCGCCGTGTGTGGGAATTAGAGGCGACAAGGAGCTGATCTCGATGGCACGTTCAAGATCGTCGACTTCTTCGGTAGCAAGCAACGCGATGGATAGAGGTAAACGGATCGAAACAGATCTAGTCGATTTTGTTTCTCACTCGCCCTCCAGTTTGGATGCATATGTGTATCTAGAGGAGCCTATGAAGATGACGTTCGGAAGGTTCCACTTCCGCGTCGAGAAAGAAGGATTGTATCGTCTCGAGGTTCCGACTCCGTCGGGATTGTCGGCGGTCGATTCTGATTTTTCGGACTCGTCGTTTGAGACAGGCGATGAGGAGATTTTGCCGCCACGCTTCATCAAAACTACGGCAAGCGAAAAGCTCACCAAGATCTTCGGCGACATGTCCTTCGAGTCGTCTGCGGACTCCGATATAAGCAGCGACTCGGACAGCATCGACAGCTTCAACTTCATCGACAGATCCACTATGGTTGGAGAGGTCTTCACCGATCTATATAACGGTGTCACCAATCCCGACAAAGATCAAAGTTCAAAATACCATCAAATCTATGCAATCGGAGATACAAGCCGACCACAGGAGGAGACATCAGAGAACTTCGATAACGCGGGAAATCCGTACGTCGATCCCGCTGATCTTACGCGAGGTTTGGAAACCAAATATGTCGGACCTGAAACACGAGAGATGGTGCAATTTCCGCAGGCAGTATGGGATAGAGTTGCAAGAGCTATTGACGGCACAGAGCCAATGACTGTAAGTGCGACAGCTGAAGAGTTACAAGCATATCAATATAGACTCGCCCGTGCCAGACGGGAGCTCGAAAAACAGAATTTGAGCTGGATAGGAGGAAAGTCGCGGCTTCTGCGTCAAGCAGGCGAAGAGCGGAGTTGAGCCGACAATCAGGTACTTCGGGAGACAGTCATAGAGCATCTCGAAATAGGGCAAGATCTCGGTTGCAAAATATACCTGAGGCTGAAAGGGAGAATTTAGTTCAAAACCTCGACATGTCCTTTATGTCGACTGACACGAGGGGGAATATTATTCCTAAAACACCAGAAGCAGGATACATGGCGACACAAGCTGACATCTTGGCATCCAGGCCACCTCCCGGAGATCCAAGAGAAGCGATATATAACATGACCATGGCAGGAGTTGGAGTCATGGGAACAGCGTTCGCAAGTACGCCTCCTGAAGGATCTGCGAGACAAAATAGTCCACGACCTACTACAGCAGTGCAAGACCCCGCGAGAACGAATGGGGCAAGAGATACAGCGACTCAAGCAAGGGTGGACAGAGCACGACAGGATAGAAGGGAACGTCGGCAATCACCAGAAGTTGATGAAGAAGATATGTGTGGGCTCCCGTGCTTTACGAGACGAGTCCGAAAAACTCGAGTCCGTCAGGGTTTAAGCTACCCGATAATTTCAAAAAATTCGATGGCTTGCAAGATCCTGAGGACTGGCTCAAAATAGCTCAAAGTCGACAAAAGAGTTATGCTGATCAAAAGAGAAGGACATGGGAGCCAAAGGTTGGAGACATGGTATACCTTAAGGTAAGTCAGATGAAAGGTCTTCAGAGATTCGGAGTAAAGGGGAAGCTTAGCCCTAGATACATCGGACCTTTCAAGATATTGAGTCAAAACCGAGGATTAGCCTTTGAATTGGATCTACCGGGGAGGTTAGCTCAAGTTCACAATGTATTCCATGTGTCTCAACTCAGGAAGTGTTTAAAGACCCAGATGAGCCGATACCACATGATGAGCTCGAGTTACAACCGGACTTGACCTATATTGAGAAGCCAGCCAAGATTCTCGAGGAGAATTGGAAACAACTCAGGAATAGAGCCATTAAGTACTGCAAGATTCAATGGAAGCATCACCCCGAGAGGGAAGCCACCTGGGAAAAGGAAGAAGACCTGAGGAAATCGTATCTGGAACTGTTCATGTATTACAACCACAACTTCGGGACGAAGTTTTCTTTAAGAGGGAAAGGCTGTAATGTCCCAGGTTTAGAGACGATCAAGGGGTAGATTTTAGAAAGGGATGTGCATTACATAGTAAATTCTGGGGAAATTCCGCGCTTTTAAAAGAAAACTGCATCGAAGGGGGACAGGTTTCTCTCTCGACACCTTACAGGGTTAGGGTTTCGAGAGTGCGATGAACTTGCATCTCACTTAACTAAATTAGGGTTTTCGAGAAGAGAGGGGAACTTTGCATTTCAATTTAAGTTGCATGATTAAATTCAAATAAGATATGTTTGAATTTCAAAATTCAAACATTAAATGATTATAGAATAATTCAAATTCATTAACGTATATAGAAAAGCAAACATATAAAGGAATATTTCATATAATTAAAGCTCATTAGAGAAATTTGAGCTTTATTGATAATCACACAAGATACAATGTCAACTTACAATATCCCAAATTGAATTATAAATATTACAACACTTTACAGAAATTAAAAAGAAATGAAAAGGAAAATGAAAAATTACAAAGATAATCACATGGCTAAACTATGAACTAGTTTTCCTCATGAATTTCTGATCATCTTCATCATCTTCTTTGATCCCTGCAATCAAAGACAACAAAAAGAAAATGAAAGATAGGCCAAGTGGCAAAGCCACTTGGCAAGTTAGCAAAACAAGTGAAAATTGAGATGATAATCTCAACACTGCCGGAGAGCCAAGCCAGGGACCAAGTCCCAACCTGTGAAGCACACAGACAGCACACAAGGAGAGATGCATGCCCTCCACACACACACACAACCAGGGGAGAAGAACCCCGGGACATGCACTGCTGTCGACCAAAGGAGCACAAGGAGGGCCAGTATAAAAGCTTTTCACCAGCAAACCCTAGCAACTCCATCGACAGAAGCTTCACCAGGGTAAGAACAGCAAGAACACTTAGAACAGGAAGAACAACAAACCACCAGAAACCATCCAGGGACAGTTTCATCAAGAACTGCCAACTGTGAGCAAGCACCAGATGGAGTAGAGCAAGCTCAAGCTAGCCAGGAGGAGCAGGGCAAGCTTAAGTCATCAACCAAAAGAAAAACCACTACATCAACACATAATCTAGGAGCTGGAGTGAGGTATACAAAGATCATCCTGAGCAAAATCATATTTTGCTCATAAATAAGCATGCTATGCATTACAGGAGCACAGAAGGGTAGAACCCTGTTTGTGTCATCATCTGGTTACCAAACCATTTGGTGCAAGCAAATATGGAAGAAGCCAATAGGTAAATCAACCAAGGGAACATTGGTTGGATCAAAACACTGACACCACCAAGGAAATCCAGCAAGGGTTGATCCTATCTAGTCAACCATGAACACTTAGCACCTATAGCTAGCTATACCATCAGACAAATAGACAAATCTTTGTCTATATAATTTCTCAGCATCAAAAGCCACTGGAAGTCCAGTCCTGGATCAACCAGTGAGAAATTATCCACTTACAGCAAGCATTCACCAACCACAGCAAGCCACAGAGAGGGGGAGCTACCCTTGGACAGCACCAAAGGGCTGTCAGGGCCACCTCAACCCACAACCAACACCTTAAGCCATCACATCATCACCCAATAGGGTTCAGTAGTGGGCTAGGGTACCCAACCAGTGGTTGGCATCCATATAGCCTTACCAAATTCATTGAAATGATCATTACTGCAAGCAGTTCACATCATTTATCCATTTAATAAAGCAAGCTAATACAGATAAATGAACTACACAAGTAATCAAAGCACCAGCACCTTGCAGATGATCCAATAGATCATTGCAAGCATCAACTGATGCTTGAGCAAGCACCAGCACACCCCAGGACAAGCCTGTGTGACACACAAACATCACAGGTTGAGTAGCAATGAGGCACAGGAACAACATAGCAGCTTTTACAAGCAACTGATGATCATATGATCATCAGAAGCTTACTAGAGCATGCTACAACATGTTAGAATCAATTCTAGTATCAATACATGGACCAGATAATTAAATCAATCATATAACATGAACAATTGCATCACAGATAAGTAAATAAAGGCGGTACAATTGTATCCAGAAGCACTCCATCAAGGGATGGAGCTGTCAATTCAACAGCTAGGCTCAATTGAGCATGTCCATGAATTTAAGCACAAGATATAGCACATCAGGAGTACTGGCACTTGCAAAAATGCAAGGATCATGCATCATGATCAAGCCGGAGGCAAGGAATTGCACACACGAGGAGAGGCGGGAGTCATATAACCACGGCAGAGCAAATGAATTAAGCATAAGCATCACGGCAAGCTCTTGAGCAAGAGCTCATGAGTTACAACGACAAGTGATAGAGAAGAACAACGACAACACGGCGGCCTAGGAACCATGGCGGCGGCACGAGCGGCGACAGAACGCGAGCGAGCACAGGCAGCGACACGGCGGCATACGCACATCCATGGCAAGCACAGCAGCAACAGCGCAGCAGCATGCCAAGCCCTAGCACGGCACAGTAGCAGCATTACGGCATGGCCAGCATCTCCACGAGGGGAAGCAGGCCAGTAGCCAGAGCTAGACAAAGAGGAGAAGGTGAGAAGGAAGAAGACGGAGGCGGACGTACCTGGAGCAGAGCACCACGGCGTGCCCATGGCGGCACGGCGGCACGGGCCGACCATGGCAGCGCCAAGCCGCAGCCAGGCCAGGCGTCACCGGGCGCAAGAGCCCCAGCATCACCACGGCGAGGCACACGGCCGCGCCACGGCTCCAGAATCGTCGACGGCGACGAATCGCCGCGAATCACCACGGCCAGGCGAGCAGAGGAGTTGGGGAAGAAACGAGGAGGCGACGAAGCACAGATCGACGCGGTGGATCTGAAGCGCCGTCGAACGGCGGTTCAGATGCGCCACATCTCACCACCGGCGATGGCCGGAGTTGGCCGGAGAAAATCGGCGAAGGCGGCGGCGACGCGGGAGTCGCCAGAGCTCGAAAGGCTAGGGTTTCGCGAGAGGGGAGAGGAAGAGAGCGACTGAGTCCGACCGAGCCGCTTGAGGCGGCTCGGGTTAGACTCAACCCGCTGGGCCACCCTGACAAGTGGGCCCAGGGGCATTTTAGACTTTTCACAATTCCAATTAAAACAGAAACTTTGAAAATGCATAGAAAATGATAAATAGCTCTAAAAATAATTAAAAATATGAAAACTACTCAGGATAAAATTCTCTATCATAATAAAATATGAAAAGGAATTTTTGGAGACAAACAAGATTAAGTCCAAATTTGATGATTAAAATAATCATTTAAATCACACCTTATACTTTCAATAATGAAAATAAGTCCATAAATGCTTTGGGACTTTAAAAACACCTTGACAAAATTTCAAGGTAGTATTTTACCCCAAACAGAGTATCTCTAAATCATTCTTAGTATTAACCTCTCACATGAAATGATAAAAACACCGGAAGGGGGGAAACAACCCTAAAAGCTGAATCATGCATAATTGCTTCTTTAACCATTGCCCTTATCGGACAATGATGCTATTTTTCAAAACGAGAGGACAAGGGTCAGTCCACACCATCCAAGCTGCAACACTTTTGCAGTGTTCAGGCAAGTTCATCATTTGCTGATGTCATTTGAGTATTTTTACCAAATTACTTGCAAAGTACTATGTTTATCACTATTGCATAAAAAGCAAAACCACTATTTTCATAACTATGAATATGACTAAGTGGTGGGCAATGGAACCATGGATTGTGTTGATATGGTGGAGGTTCCATTGCAAGGGTTTATATCCATCTAGGATTAAACAACAAATATCGTCCAGTGATTCTTCTGCCGTAATACCCGTGTTAACCATAAGATCTGGAGTGGGACGGAATAGTCAATCGTATTTCCACCTCTTGTACATCAACGGATGCACTTTACCGTGGACACTTGTAATCTGTCGGGGGCAAGCGGTAGGCTGGGGAAGCCAAAAGTTCCCCACGGCATTGTCCGTAGACACTTTTCGCCCGAGAAGCAAGCGGTAGGCTGGGGAAGCCAAAAGTTCCCCACGGTTATTGCGGTCTATGATGGGTTGCAGCTACCGGCGAAGGAGTTTATGGTACGAGCCCAGAACTGTTGTCGTGGCCGGGGTCCATCCTTAATTGGTATAACAGGACCGGCGAGGACCCAGGGTCGGGGTATGCAACAAAGGGTGGGTGTGCAAGGTAGCGGAGGAATATGATTGGCTATGACCTTATACCGGGCCTCACACCGAAGGAAGTGTGGACGGGAAAGCTGCCCGGTTGGCACCAAGGTTAAGATCTCTTATGGGTAAAGCAACACACCTCTGCGAGTGTAATGAATCGTGACTGTCACTCCCTTGTTCCGGGATTTGGAGTCTGCGAACGTCGCTAGGAAAGGAACTCCATGAAGTTCTAGTAAACCGGTGAAGGGTGACGGACATAGTTCTTCCGAATAAAAGCAACCTCTTGAAGAAATGTTTATCAAAACCTGCATTGGTATTAGACTTTACGGTCTGATATCGTAGCTAGTGCATTAAACACCTCTTTTCTATAATGAACTTGTTGAGTACGCTCGTACTCATACCACTCTTAAATCCCCTGCTTAGATTGTCTGAATCGACTGGAGGAGGACAACGACGACCCTTAAGGAGCCGAAGTCATCGACTATGAAGAACCAGACCTCTCTGGAGGTATCGAAGGAGTAGACTATCTCATAGTCTACGGGACCGGGGAAGGTTCCGGAGGAGAGCAAGCTTAGACCTACCGAGTCGTAGTAGTATCCGAGCAGTACGAACTCTTAGTACTTAACTGCTCGAAGGGAATAAAATGTATAACTTAGTAAGACTCTTATATTGTAAGTTAAGTCGGGTTCGCCTCGAACCCAGGAGTATCCCTCTTAGGACCCAAGAGGAGCTCCGAGATGATATGTACATGTTGCTTGTTATAATAAATGAATGAGTTGTGGACCTGCTATGTTCTGTTGTACTACTCTGAGGGATGTAATATTTGCGGATTGGTACTTCGTGAATGTTATATCAACGACTGGCATACTACAACATGCAGTGGTATGCAAGGTCACCACAGTTGGTATCAGAGCAAAAGCTTTGACCTTAGGTTGGAACCTAGTAAATGGGACAGAACGTTAGGAGTCAAATAGGATTAGTAATGATTTCTCTAAAAATATGGTGTATATTCACTTGAGAATAAAACAATCATATCTTTAAGTGCGATAATTCTTTATTATCTCTATTATGATGCACCATTACTAATATTATATTCTTTCTATTCTACAGCCAACTATGGCAAGTTCACGTTCGGGACGTAACGTGAAAGTGAAGGCATCAAACTTGAGTGAATACGACGGAGGACTCGCGGACATTCTTCGTGCTATGTTACTTGAATTTGGGTGCGATCCCCAAATCCAAGTAATGAAATCACCGGTACTACGATGGTCCGATATTGGCGAAGTGTAGGGTAGGACTAAGACTTCCAGAATCCCTAGGAATGAGAGTAGTGATGCCAGTAGGTGAGGCTAGAACCATCAACACAGCCTACCACATAGCCATAATGAAAGCCATCACAAATATTCGGGAACATAAGACCAAAGAGCTTATTGGTTCCGAATTCGCACATATTCCTCATATGGAGGAGGAAGATGATCCTATGCTTAACCACTTCAAGCTTGCAAGACGAAAACCAGCAGAAGCCGCTAAGTACATGGATAACAGCCGCAACCTACTGTCATTGTTCTTTCAGTTGAACCGACATATGTCGGGAGCAATTGACACAATGTTGGAAGACTTCACCGAGCCCAAGGAGGAGACGAAGGGAAAGGAACCAATGGAGGGTGAGGTTCACACACCAGTTTATTCAGCTGGTGACTCTATTAGTATTGACCATCCAGAACAAAAAACCACACCTATTACACCTAGGTACTTTCCTAGTAGTTCCCATGGAGGATATGAGGGTGGAGAGGAATCCGGAAACCATCAGCGTTCCGAGACTCCTATAGAAAACTCCACGGAGTTGGCGTTGGGGATCGGACATCTGGAACCCATAGTGATTCGATTAGATGTAATCCCGAGATGAATGAGGACGCCACAACCCGGTTCCGGAACCATCGGGATAGTAGGGGAGACTATGAGGATTATTCGATGCGATCGAGTCGGATACGGATGGTGGAAATACCTATGGCGGAGTCACGGGGAGTACACTCGATGGGTGGATTATGATGCATTGAATGACTAGTTCATGAACACGGATTTCTCCTCGGGATCATCCTCGATTCCGACTACCAGCCGACGGGAAGACCCTATGTTCCAGATTTTGTCAGGAGGACTACACGTTCGACCAGATGGAAGCCTGGGATGTACCGGGAGTGAAGCACGACTAGAGACCACCATGGGAGGAGGGACTACAATACAGTTGTACCACACGTATTGTAGTATGTAATATTTGTAGAAATTTGTACATATACTTCAATAAGTGAGTTTGCATACTCACATCGCTACTGAGTATTGTAATAAACCACTTAAGTATGTATATACATGGTATATGTTTTGTATGATTTGGATTTGCTTCTTGATTTCCATTGCGTGACTAGTTCTCGTGCACAAAGTTGAGCTCGGAAACTTGCGCATGGAGTAACTATGAGTACCACTTTGTGTTGCAGAACTAGGGGGATATGTCGGGAGCGACGGGTGAGGAGAGTGAAGCACAGCGCTTCGAGCGCGAGGCCAAGCAGAAGGAAGAGGCTGATGAAGCAGCCAGAAACCAGTTTCCACCACCACCACCACCCATGACGCAACAGAACTTCCTCCAATACATGCAAATGTTGGAGGAAAGGCAACGAGTGACTATGGAGCAGCAAAACAAGTTCTTTCAGGAGCTGCTTCAGCAGAACAAGGTGGAAAGACCAGATAATCAGGGAGTCACTTTATCAGACTTCCAGAATACTAAGCCAATATCCTTCGCATACGCGCTCGAACCTATGGACGCGGAGGATTGGTTGATGGACACTGAGCGAAAGCTCAATACTGTTGGATGCAACGACCTGGAGAAGGTCAGGTACGCAACACACTTGTTGTGTGGACCCGCCGCATCATGGTGGGATAACATAGTAGCCGTTTATCCGGCTGAAAAGGTGTTTACATGGGAAGAGTTCAAGAGGAAGTTCATGGAATCCAACGTCCCTGAAAGTATAGTGGAATTGAAGCGTCGAGAATTTGAAAGTATCGAGCAGAAAGATAAGGACATCCTGACTTATGTCAGGGAGTTTTCAAAACTATCTCGGTGTGTAGTTGAGGAGGTCAACATCGAGGACAACAAGAAGAAGATGTTCTTGCGGGGATTAAGTCCCCAATTCAAAGTACATCTCAGAATGATGAGGGCTACTGAATTCCAGGAGTTGGTGGATGCAGCCATCACTCTTGAAGACGACTTCAAACAACTGCAAGAGGAAAAAAGAAAGAAGGCCAAATTTGAGCCTAAGAGATATGTCAGCAACAAGCCTAACACTGGCTTGAGTTTCAAGCCAAGGTACAACAACAACAACAACAACAACAACAACCAGAGGAGGAACCAAGGATTCCAGCCTGCAAACCAGATATTTTGCCGAAGTTGTGGGAAACCAGGACACGTTTCCAAGGATTGCAAGAGGCCAAGGATAATATGCTTTGGTTGTCGCGAGGAAGGACACATGCTTAGGGATTTCCCTAAGAAGAAGAATGGAGGAAGTCAGTCAGGAGGAGGAGGAAACCGAGGCGGGAATACCAGAGGGAACTGGAAGAACAAGAAACCCTTCGGCAAGTTGAACTGCACCAGCTTGGAGGAGGTGGTGAACTCCGATCAGGAAGTGATAGGTATGCTTCAGATACTTACTCATCCTGGCAAAGTACTTTTCGACACCTGGTGCAACTACATCATTTATTTCTCAGCAATTCATCATCAAACATGGGATTAGTTGCACTAAGTTAGATACACCTATAACCATACTTTCTGCGGGGGGGGGGGGGGGACGATAGTAGTAACCCACACCAAACAAGGACAAGTCATTATGATCAATAAGTCGCGTTTGATGCAGACCTGTTCATTCTACCAATGAAGGACATTGATGTCATTCTTGGTATGAACTGGTTAGAGGCAAATGGAGCATTGATAGATTGTGTGAACAAGACAGTGTCTTTGAAAAGCCCCGATGGAAGTAGAATGATCTACCAAGGGGATAAGCATACACAAATAGAAGTAGAGCTACAGTTGAATAGCATGAAGGAAGTAAAGCTGGAGGAAATACCTGTAGTTAATGAATTCCAGGATGTTTCCCTAAGGAATTACCTAGAATGCCACCAGATAGGGAGATAGAGTTTACTATCGACCTAATTCCAGGAACAGCTCCGATTGCTAAGGCACCATACAAGATGGGGCCTAATGAGTTGAAAGAACTCAAGGAGTAGTTGGATGACCTGGAAAAGAAAGGATTTATTCAGGAGAGTATATCACCATGGGGATCACCTGTGATATTCGTGGATAAAAGAGATGGAGGCCGAAGGATGTGCGGAGACTACAGGAATGCGAATAATGTTACTATCAAGAACAAGTACCCACTTCCTAGAATACAAGATCTGTTTGATCAAGTTAGAGGCGCGGGAGTCTTTTCCAAGATTGATCTAAGATCCGGTTATCATCAGATAAAGATCAAGAAGGAAGACGTTTCGAAAACAGCCTTTGTCTCGAGGTACGGACATCATGAATACCTAGTAGTACCTTTTGGATTACCAATGCCCCAGCAATCTTCATGAATCTTATGAATAAGATATTCATGCCATGTCTAGACAAGTTTGTCATCGTATTCATCGATGATATCTTCATATATTCTAAAGATAAAGCTGAACATGCTGAACATCTGAGGATAGTGTTGCAAACACTAAGAGAACATCAACTCTATGCCAAATTCAACAAGCGTGAATTTTGGCTAGATCAAGTAGAATTTCTTGGTCATGTTATTAGCAAGGATGGGATAGCTGTTAACCCGAGCAAGGTAGCAGCAATTTTAGACTGGTAAGCACCAAAGACTGTCAAGGAAATCCGAGGATTCTTAGGAATGGCAGGATACTATCGGAGATTCATCGAAGGATTCTCTAAGATAGCAGGACCAATGACTAAGTTGTTAAGGAAGAACACACCATTTGTGTGGTCCGATGAGTGTGAGAAAAGTTTTCAAACTTTTAAAGAGAATCACCACAGCACCGGTGTTAGCAGTCCCGGAAGTTGGCAAGGATTACACCGTGTATTGTGACGCATCCAAACAAGGATTGGGTTGCGTACTCATGCAAGATCGGAAAGTAATATCTTATGGATCAAGGCAACTTAGACCTCATGAAGTGAATTATCCAACTCATGACTTAGAATTAGCAGCAGTAGTATTTGCACTTAAAACTTGGAGACATTTTCTCTATGGAGCCAAGTGTGAGCTCTATACTGATCATAAGAGTCTCAAGTACTTCTTCACTCAGAAGGAACTCAATATGAGACAGAAAAGATGGCTTGAACTGATCAAGGATTATGATTTGACCATCAATTATACTCCAGGAAAGGCTAATGTTGCAGCAGATGCCCTGAGTAGGAAGAGCACTGGAGGAGTTGAACAAGAAAAAGCACCGGAGTTGAAGAAGGAAATAAGTCAAGCCCAGATACAACTTTGGGAGAAAGAGGCTCATGAAGGACTATCGGCTTTACAAGTAGCCGATGAACTAAGTGTTAACCTAAAGAATGAGATAATCATGGGTCAATTGGACGATCCATTCATCGTGGAGGAGATGAGAAGGATTGACGAGGGAAGACCATCAGAATTTCACCGAGGAGAGTCGGGATCACTCTGGTTTCAGAAAAGGATTTGCGTTCCGGATATTGATGAGATCAAGGAAGTTATACTCCGGGAAGCACATCAAACACCATACTCTATACATCCGGGAAGTACAAAGATGTACATGGATCTCAAGGAATTGTTCTGGTGGAATAACATGAAAAGAGAGATAGCACAATATGTGGTGGAATGCCATACATGTCAAAGGGTGAAGGCTGAACATCAAAGTCCGGTAGGAAAGTTGCAACCTTTACCAATCCCAGAATGGAAATGGGAAGAGATAGGAATGGATTTCATCACCGGACTACCCATGACTAATAAAAAGAAGGAAATGATATGGGTAATCGTGGACCGGTTAACGAAGAGTGCACACTTCTTAGCAGTAAACCAGCAGGACAAAGGAGAAAAACTCATCAATCTTTACATCAAAGAGATTGTGAGTAAACATGGAGTGCCCAAGAAGATAGTGTCAGATCGAGGATCCGTGTTCACATCAGCATTTTGGAAGCAACTACGTGAAGCTTTAGGATCCAAGTTAGACTATAGCACCGCCTATCATCCTCAGACAGGTGGACAAACAGAGAGAACAAACCAGATATTGGAAGATATGCTTAGGGCTTGTACCCTAGACTTCGGAGGATCATGGGAGGAGCACTTACCACTAGCAGAGTTTTCATACAATAATAGCTATCAAAGCAGTATCAAGATGGCACCATTTGAAGCTTTGTATGGAAGGAAGTGTAGATCACCGATATGTTGGTATGAGGCAGGTTCAAGCAAGGAGTTCAATCCTGATTATGTCAAAGAAAAGAAGCAGATCATCGACATTATAAGAGATAGGCTCAAAATAGCTCAAAGTCGACAAAAGAGTTATGTCGATCAAAAGAGAAGGACATGGGAGCCAAAGGTTGGAGACATGGTATACCTTAAGGTAAGTCCGATGAAAGGTCTTCAGAGATTCGGAGTAAAGGGGAAGCTTAGCCCTAGATACATCGGACCTTTCAAGATACTGAGTCAAAACCGAGGATTAGCCTTTGAATTGGATCTACCGGGGAGGTTAGCTCAAGTTCACAATGTATTCCATGTGTCTCAACTCAGGAAGTGTTTAAAGACCTAGATGAGCCAGTACCACATGATGAGCTCGAGTTACAACTAGACTTGACCTATATTGAGAAGCCAGCCAAGATTCTCGAGGAGAATTGGAAAAAACTCAGGAATAGAGCCATTAAGTACTGCAAGATTCAATGGAAGCATCACCCCGAGAGGGAAGCCACCTGGGAAAAGGAAGAAGACATGAGGAAATCGTACCCGGAACTGTTCAGGTATTACAACCACAACTTCGGGACGAAGTTTTCTTTAAGAGGTAAAGGCTGTAATGTCCCAGGTTTAGAGACGATCAAGGGGTAGATTTTAGAAAGGGATGTGCATTACATCGTAAATTCTGGGGAAATTTCGCGCTTTTAAAAGAAAACTGCATCGAAGGGGGACAGGTTTCTCTCTCGACACCTTACAGGGTTAGGGTTTCGAGAGTGCGATGAACTTGCATCTCACTTAACTAAATTAGGGTTTTCGAGAAGAGAGGGGAACTTTGCATTTCAATTTAAGTTGCATGATTGAATTCAAATAAGATATGTTTGAATTTCAAAATTCAAACATTAAATAATTATAGAATAATTCAAATTCATTAACATATATAGAAAAGCAAACATATAAAGGAATATCTCATATAATTAAAGCTCATTAGAGAAATTTGAGCTTTATTGATAATCACACAAGATACAATGTCAACTTACAATATCCCAAATTGAATTATAAATATTACAACACTTTACAGAAATTAAAAAGAAATGAAAAGGAAAATGAAAAATTACAAAGATAATCACATGGCTAAAC
The DNA here is from genome assembly GCF_022539505.1 of Lolium rigidum. Lineage (NCBI taxonomy): Eukaryota > Viridiplantae > Streptophyta > Magnoliopsida > Poales > Poaceae > Lolium > Lolium rigidum. The sequence goes on along the minus strand of NC_061512.1, from coordinate 75,822,912 downwards.
TATGAACTAGTTTTCCTCATGAATTTCTGATCATCTTCATCATCTTCTTTGATCCCTGCAATCAAAGACAACAAAAAGAAATGAAAGATAGGCCAAGTGGCAAAGCCACTTGGCAAGTTAGCAAAACAAGTGAAAATTGAGATGATAATCTCAACACTGCCGGAGAGCCAAGCTAGGGACCAAGTCCCAACCTGTAAAGCACACAAGCAGCACACAAGGAGAGCTGCATGCCCTCCACACACACACAGCAAGGGGAGAAGAACCCCAGGACATGCACTGTTGTCGACCAAAGGAGCACAAGGAGGGCCAGTATAAAAGCTTTTCACCAGCAAACCCTAGCAGCTCCATCGACAGAAGCTTCACCAGGGTAAGAACAGTAAGAACACTTAGAACAGGAAGAACAACAAACCACCAGAAACCATCCAGGGACAGTTTCACCAAGAGCGCCAGCGCGTGAGCAAGCACCGGATGGAGTAGAGCAAGCTCAAGCTAGCCGGGAGGAGCAGGGGCAAGCTTAAGTCATCAACCAGAAGAAAAACCACTACATCAACACATAATCTAGGAGGCTGGAGTGAGGTATACAAAGATCATCCTGAGCAAAATCATATTTTGCTCATAAATAAGCATGCTATGCATTACGGGAGCACGAAGGGTAGAACCCTGTTTGTGTCATCATCACGGTTACCAAACCATTTGGTGCAAGCAAATATGGAAGAAGCCAATAGGTAAATCAACCAAGGGAACATTGGTTGGATCAAAACACTCGACACCACCAAGGAAATCCAGGCAAGGGTTGATCCTATCTAGTCAACCATGAACACTTAGCACCTATAGCTAGCTATACCATCGGACAAATAGACAAATCTTTGTCTATATAATTTCTCGAGCATCAAAAGCCACTGGAAGTCCAGTCTGAATCAACCGAGTGAGCAATTATCCACTTACAGACAAGCATTCACCAACCACGGCAAGCCACGAGAGAGGGAGCTACCCTTGGACAGACACCAAAGGGGTCGTCGGGGCCACCTCAACCCACAACCAACACCTTAAGCCATCACATCATCACCCAATAGGGTTCGGTAGTGGGCTAGGGTACCCAACCAGATGGTTGGCATCCATCTAGCCTTACCAAATTCATTGAAATGATCATTACTGCAAGCAGTTCACATCATTTATCCATTTAATAAAGCAAGCTAATACGGATAAATGAACTACACAAGTAATCAAAGCACCAGCACGTTGCAGATGATCCAATGGATCATTGCAAGCATCAACTGATGCTTGAGCAAGCACCAGACACACCCCGAGACAAGCACGTGTGACACACACACATCACGGAGTTGAGTAGCAATGAGGCACGAAACAACATAGCGGCTTTTACAAGCAGCCGATGATCATATGATCATCGGAAGCTTACTAGAGCATGCTACGAGCATGCTAGAATCAATTCTAGTATCAATACATGGACCAGATAATTAAATCAATCATATAACATGAACAATTGCATCACAGATAAGTAAATAAAGGAAGTACAATTGTATCCGGAAGCACTCCATCAAGGGATGGAGCTGTCAATTCAACAGCTAGGCTCAATTGAGCATGTCCATGAATTTAAGCACAAGATATAGCACATCAGGAGTACTGGCACTTGCAAAAATGCAAGGATCATGCATCATGATCAAGCCAGAGGCAAGGAATTGCACACACAGGAGAGGCAGGAGTCATATAACCACGGCAGGAGCAAATGAATTAAGCATAAGCATCACAGCAAGCTCTTGAGCAAGAGCTCATGAGTTACAACAGCAAGTGATAGAGAAGAACAGCACAACAGAGCAGCTAGGAACCATGGCGACGGCACGGCGGCGAGCAGAACGCAGAGCGACGGCGCAGCACGACACGACAGATACGCGCATCCATGGCAAGCACGAGCGAGCAACAGCGCAGCAGCATGCCAAGCCCTAGCACGGCACAGTAGCAGCATTACGGCATGGCCAGCATCTCCACGAGGGGAAGCAGGCCAGTAGCCAGAGCTAGACAAAGAGGAGAAGGAGAGAAGGAAGAAGACAGAGGCGGACGTACCTGGAGCAGAGCACCGCGGCGTGCCCATGGCGGCACGGGCCAACCACGGCAGCGCCAGGCCGCAGCCAGGTCAGGCGTCACCGGGCGCAAGAGCCCCAGCATCACCACGGCGAGGCACACTGCCGCGCCACGGCGCTAGAATCGTCGACGGCGACGAATCACCGTTAATCACCACGGCCAGGCGAGCAGAGGAGTTGGGGAAGAAACGAGGAGGCAACGAAGCACAGATCGACACGGTGGATCTGAAGCGCCGTCGAATGGCGGTTCAGATGCGCCACATCTCACCACCGGCGATGGCCGGAGTTGGCCGGAGAAAATCGGCGAAGGCGGCGGCGATGCGGGAGTCGCCAGAGCTCGAAAGGCTAGGGTTTCGCGAGAGGGGAGAGGAAGAGAGTGACTGAGTCCGACCGAGCCGGTTGAGGCGGCTCGGGTTAGACTCAACCCGCTGGTCCACCCTGACAAGTGGGCCCAGGGGCATTTTAGACTTTTCACAATTCCAATTAAAACAGAAACTTTGAAAATGCATAGAAAATGATAAATAGCTCTAAAAAATAATTAAAAATATGAAAACTACTCAGGATAAAATTCTCTATCATAATAAAATATGAAAAGGAATTTTTGGAGAAAACAAGATTAAGTCCAAATTTGATGATTAAAATAATCATTTAAATCACACCTTATACTTTCAATAATGAAAATAAGTCCATAAATGCTTTGGGACTTTAAAAACACCTTGACAAAATTTCAAGGTAGTATTTTACCCCAAACAAAGTATCTCTAAATCATTCTTAGTATTAACCTCTCACATGAAATGATAAAAACACCGGAAGGGGGGAAACAACCCTAAAAGGTGAATCATGCATAATTGCTTCTTTAACCATTGCCCTTATCGGACAATGATGCTATTTTTCAGCAACAAAGGACAAGGGTCAGTGCACACCATCCAACTGCAACACTTTGCAGTGTTCAGGCAAGTTCATCACTTGCTCATGTCATTTGAGTATTTTTACCAAATTACTTGCAAAGTACTATGTTTATCACTATTGCATAAAAAGCAAAACCACTATTTCATAACTATGAATATGACTAAGTGGTGGGCAATGGAACCATGGATTGTGTTGATATGGTGGAGGTTCCATTGCAAGGGTTTATATCCATCTAGGATTAAACAACAAATGTCGTCCAGTGATTCTTGTGCCGTAATACCCATGTTAACCATAAGATCTGGAGTGGGACGGAATAGTCAATCGTATTTCCACCTCTTGTACATCAACGGACGCGCTTTACCGTAGACACTTGTAATCTGTCGGGGGCAAGCGGTAGGCTGGGGAAGCCAAAAGTTCCCCACGGCATTGTCCGTAGACACTTGTCGCCCGAGGAGCAAGCGGTAGGCTGGGGAAGCCAAAAGTTCCCCACGGTTATTGCGGTCTATGATGGGTTGCAGCTACCGGCGAAAGAGTTTATGGTACGAGCCCAGAAATGTTGTCGTGGCCGGGGTCCATCCTTAATTGGTATAACGGGACCGGCGAGGACCCAGGGTCGGGGTATGCAACAAAGGATGGGTGTGCGAGGTAGCGGAGGAATATGATTGGCTATGACCTTATACCGGGCCTCACACCGAAGGAAGTGTGGACGGGAAAGCTGCCCGGTTGGCACCAAGGTTAAGATCTCTTATGGGTAAAGCAACACACCTCTGCAGAGTGTAATGAATCGTGACCTGTCACTCCTGTTCGGGATTTGGAGCTGCGAACGCTGCCGGAAAGGAACTCCATGAAGTTCTAGTAAACCAGTGAAGGCTGACGGACATAGTTCTTCTGAATAAAAGCAACCTCTTGAAGAAATGTTTATCAAAACTTGCATTGGTATTAGACTTTCTGGTCTGATATCGTAGCTAGTGCATTAAACACCTCTTTTCTATAATGAACTTGTTGAGTACGCTCGTACTCATACCACTCTTAAATCCCCTGCTTAGATTGTCTGAATCGACTGGAGGAGGACAACGACGACCCTGAAGGAGCCGAAGTCATCGGCTATGAAGAACCAGACCTCTCTGGAGGTATCGAAGGAGTAGACTATCTCATAGTCTACGGGACCGGGGAAGGTTCCGGAGGAGAGCAAGCTTAGACCTACCGAGTCGTAGTAGTATCCGAGCAGTACGAACTCTTAGTACTTAACTGCTCGAAGGGAATAAATGTATAACTTAGTAAGACTCTTATATTGTAAGTTAAGTCGGGTTCGCCTCGAACCCAGGAGTATCCCTCTTAGGACCCAAGAGGAGCTCCGAGATGATATGTACATGTTGCTTGTTATAATAAACGAATGAGTTGTGGACCTGCTATGTTCTGTTGTACTACTCTGAGGGATGTAATATTTGCGGATTGATACTTCATGAATGTTATATCAACGACTGGCATACTACAACATGCAGTGGTATGCAAGGTCACCACAATTTGTGAACTCTCTCCTGTCGTGGCTCAGCATCGGGTCACCAGCAACATGGAGAACACATCAATATGGTCGAGCAATCCTGCATAGAAGTTGTATAGGGGGAGCAAAGACTACAACAACCTTGGTTTCAGGCCTCTGTTCAAGCCAACATCGATCGTACTCTCCAAGTTCAGCTACCTCGCCCATCCAATCCCACAATCAATCGGGCAAGCAAAAGACACTCTCGTTGAGTTGTACCTCCTCAACATCCAGCACTCCGGCTGACTCCCCCACGTACGAGATCACAATGCTGACCAATACATTTGTCATCGACGCCGGCGTGAACCAGATTACCGGTCCAATCCCACCATCCTTCTGGTGTCTAAGCATTGTCGAGCAGCTCAGCATTCCTGGAATTAGTGAATCGCCTCTATTGGCAGGTTGCAGAGTCACAAGTAGGCGCAGGGGAACACAGCGAAAGCGGCGACCCGTTCGGCGAAGCCTGTGATACTGCACGGGGCAAAGCCTAGTCAGGCGGCGGTGACCTGGTTTGCAGCGGGGACATGGCAGAGGCCAGAGCAGCCACCAGCCGGCATCGAGGGACCATTGTGGGCCTGTGGCTTGCCTACTCTTGCGGATGTAGAGGATGAGCGAGGGATTTTCTTTTTGTGGAAACGGGCGGACGAATCGGTAAGTAACTTATCCGTGGCAGCGTGGGTAATTTTTCTAAACATTAGGGGCAGAAACAGACAGACGAACAAGAAGCCTTATTTTCTTTATTATTAGGTATAGATTTTAGAAAAATAAGATAAATTAGTAATGTATTTATTAGTACTACTTAAATTGGTAAACAACTAACCAAAGCTACATTGAAAGAGTGACATCCAATAAATAAAGGAGAACCGCCCGTTTTATTTTCTCAGTTACATAGTATTTTCTTCCTAATATACCTTGGTTTTAACAAGGTAATTGTTCCCATATGGCTAAAGCATTTAGAAAAAAAAAAAATGCAAACTGCATGTCTACAAGAAGCTAGAACCTTCAACCAATCCAGGCTTGAAGCTACACAGATATTTCATTCAATAACTTCTTGAAAACCGTGTTCCCATATAAAGAATACTCCCTCCTTTACAGTTTATTAGGCGCGCGTGTACCCCTAGGTCACCAATTTAACCTATATAATTTAAATTATATAATGCAAAAATTATATCATTAGAAAATAGAACATCTGAACTTTATTCCCTACAGTAATTTACCTAGCGTGGGTAATTTTTCTGTGATATGTCTTGCTAGTGGAGTTTGTTACTTAATGTGTCACATGACTCTTACTCTCTTCGTTGCAGAAGTAGAACAAATCTTCCACGAGCAAAGGAAAGAATGACATTGCTTGGACAAGCTGAAGCACACTCCATCCAATGGCCAAATCATAATGTAAGTTCTGCAACTTGTCTTGTTGAATTCACAAGAAGCACATGGAACACTTGGCCTTTCCCAAAACTTGTCTTGTCAATTATAGTTCATGAAATTGTCGTTAAGTAGTGCGAACAAAATGTAGGTCAATGCTCATGATGTTGACAGAGAACATGGAAGAATTGTAAGTCACATGGACAAAAACTTGACTGTACATTGAAGATCTGATGTAAGGTACTAAGAGCATCTCCCCTTGCCCCCCCCCCCCCCCGAAACGGCTTTGGGGGGCGTCAGATTGAAATTTTCACCCTTTTCGGCCGGTAAAACTCGTTTTGCCATTCGGCGCTCTCATGCCGCGCCCAACCGGGAGGGTTGGGCAAGCGGGGGCGTCAGAGGTAGCTGAAAACAGCGTGGGCCATCTTTATCGGTGAGAGAGAGGAAAACAAACTCCCATTCGTCCATTTCATGCTTGCCTCGCCAGATCACCGGTGGTACCACCCCTCGCAGCCTCCACCGTTCCCCACGGTCGGAAAAGGCAGGGACGTCGAACAAAAGCACCCCGACCCACCTCACCACCCACCGGCCATAGATCCACCGTTGAGAGGGTTCCGCCGATAGTTTTGTGCCCCTCCCGGCCGTCCTGCCTGTGAGGTGTTCGACGTTTTGCCTGACATGGATATGGACGACGCTGAGATGATTGTCGCTCTGTTGGAGGAGGAGGCCGATGATGGTGCCGCTGACGTTGACGATGGCGAGAATATGGAGAACCTCTCTTCTCTCCTTTCCATATATTCCCGAGATGTTAAGTTGCGGCGTGGAGGTTCGAGGTCGGGGCGGCGCAAGAGCAAGCCGAGGCAGAGGCTGAAGGGGTACTGCATGTTGTACGCCGACTACTTTTCGCCGATGATCCATTGCACGGGGAGGTAACATTTCGGTGCCATTTCCGGATGAAACGGAAGCTATTTATTAAGATTGTGTTGGCCGGTGGGGAGTATGACACCTACTTTGTTTGCAAGCAAGATTGTGTTGGCACGATTGGTTTTTTCTCGATCCAGAAGTGCACATCTGCTTTGAGGATGCTTGCCTATGGAGTTCCTCCAGACACACAAGATGACTATATGCATGTGGCTGAGTCCACTGCACAGGTTTGGTACACCTCCAACAGGCCACCACATTTCAGACAACCATTCTATCCGTTGTGGTCCGTATGGGGTCGCCGCGACGGGCACCGAGGAGTCCCATGTCCGTTTTGCACCTGGAAGCGGCCCCAATGGTAGACCGCATTTGGTCCGCGCCCTCGTGAATTAGGAAATTTCATGTCCACATTTCAATGGATAAATAAAAGCAACAACATAGCAAATAATCCAAATTTACTACAATAAGATAATTCAAAACCGGCATTGTCGGCATACACAACGTCCAAAATAATGTAGACGATCGATTGAATCACATATCTCGATCAAGGATCTTCAACTTCTTAACCATGCCCGCTGAGTTGGATCCATGTTGTCGATGAATGGGGTCGCCATGAGATTGGCCTCCTCGGTGAGTAGGGCGAGCTCCAATTCCTTACGCCTGTTGTGGGCGTTGATCTCTTCAATAGAGAGATTCTTGTGTTGGATATCGACGCAGTTCTTCACGGCCTCCTCTTTATCCTGGCGCTTTCGCTCGTCCGTCTTCTCATGTGACACCTAGGAGGTTCTTGATCATCTCCATGAGCGCTTGCGAGGAGGCTTTGCGCTCGGCCTCGGCCTTCGAGCTTGTCCGTCCTCTCGGCCTCTTTGGTGCACTTGCGTTACTTGGGGTGGCACCATCGACATCAATGACATTGGATTGCCTTAGGCTTTGTGTTGGCGTCGTAGGAGGCGTAGAGCTCGTGCCACTTGGGACAATCTTTCACCGTCACCCAACAATGAACCAATGTTGATCGGGGTCATTTGGGTGTCGGTTTGGGTGGCGTGTTGGGGATCGGAGCCGTTTGGGTGTCGGTTTGGGTGGCATGTTGGGTCTCAGTGTCGACCCCTTCGTTGATCATGGCCTCTTCTCCATCGAAGAATGCTTGCGATGCGTATTATTTGGTTTTATGCAAACTATGGACACAAACGATGGTTGATATAGAGAGGAGCATATTGGGTCAGAGGGCAAAACGAGCAGCGGCGACATTTCGTCGAACAGGTTGCGGGGGACGGAGGGCGTTCGACATCAAGAATTTTGGCGGGCTTTCTTTGCACGCTCCCGGACGACCTGCTCGTCGGGACGTTGAGGTCGATGTTTGGATTAGGCTGGGGCCGGAGATGGCGACCTAGGGAAAGGCGCCGATATGTGCCGGAATGGAGGATGACAATTCTGTTCCAGGTATCTAAAGGCAATGTTGGTTGTTAAGTTGCCTCCTTGAAGATCGTGGACGTCCGGTTACATTTGCATTTGTTGCACAGAACATGGTGAAAGTGAAGAGAAAGCGAAGCATTGGGAAATAGAGTTCAAACCCCAGGTTTGACATCTGTGTGTCTCATAAAGGTGGAATATTCTTTCAGTGGGAGGCGACGTTCCCGTCGACAGCGAGGCGCCTGTGGTGACTTCGTCAATTTCAAGATCCAATCCGCCGGCTCGGTCTTCCGGAGGTGCTCATAGGGGTAGGGTGTGCGTGTGTGCGTTCATAGGGGTGAGTGTATGCGCGTGTATGTGAGCGCCTGCGTTTGTACTGTGTTTCTCAAAAAAAAAAAAAGTGAAGAGAAAGCGAAGCGTTGGGAAATATGAACTGTCGGGAGAAGAAACATCAAGTTAGTCAATGGCATCGGGATTTCTTTCTAGGGGGGTCATCGGTAATTGTTGGCTAGCTGGTCCCATAGTTGGGTCACCCAGCCCATGTAGTGAAAAGTTGGTCCCATAGTTGGGTCAGCCAGCCCATGTATGAACTTTGTCGTGTGTATAGCAGTGCTCAATCAAGAATCATCCATGTCCAGCCCAGGTGCAAGCAGCAGTTTCGTCCTGCCCGTGTGTGAAAGAAATTGGGAGGGCAAAACACATGCGACCGTGAAGGTGTGAGGCGTGGGTCAAAAACAAAGTGATGATTGTCTCAAAAAAAAAAAAAAAAAAAAACAAAGTGATGAACGTGGCTGCATGAGAAATCAGGAAAATAAGATAGAGGAGCTTCTATTTAGAGATAAAAGATTTACAGGCACTGATGGACTGCCTTTATTTGATTTTTTGGCACTTTTGAATATTGCATGAATTTGAAAATAGAGGCATTACATAAAACTGCCTCAAATTATGATGAAAGACATCTAATAAAAGTGCCGGCAAAAAAATTTACTGGAACTTTTAGAGGTGCTGGCAAAGAAATTACAAGCAATTTTAGAAGTGTCCGCAAATAAATAGAGGTAGTTTTAGAAGTGCCTCTAAACCAAATTGCCAGTATTTTTGGGAAAACTCCATCAATGAGCAACCACGAAATGAGTAAATCAAGCACTTTTTTCTACCTCTAATCAAAATTGCCAGCACTTTTGGTAGAAATAGCGGCACTTTTTTTGTGCCGGTGCCGCAGTGACCCTAGGTGCGTTATAGTATGCATATATAACCAGCTCCCCTCAACAATTAACTTTTTTATATAGAGTTAATAATTTAGTCATGTAGGGATTAAACGGACACGAAAGGAAGCTTAAAAACACATATAGCATTCATATGCATCAGTTTTTCATACCAAGTTGTGCCAACAACTTTCGGAAAATTAAACTATATGCTTAAGTGGCCCACTTAAGGTATGGAACTATGGATTATGATTAAACAAAATCTGGCCCTTGAGTGGGTCACATGACTGAAATCCTTATTTTAGCACTTGGCATACTATAGTGTCTCTCGTGCATGTGTGGCATTTCTTTTACGGAAAGAAGCTTCCTTTTATAAGATGGAAACGTGATGTACGAGAAATATTACTTTCTGAAGCATGGGAACATAAATTCTTCAATACGTGAAGATGTCTTGGATGTTCTTATAGTCTATCTAAAGAACCAGTTAATTAGGGGCCGGGGAAAACTTGTCAGATCACAGCATCTGCGTCTCGTGAGCAACAGGCAACCCAAATTGTTAGTTTTATTTCCGCCAATCAGAGTACCACATAATTACGCATAATCATTTTAACAAACCGCCAATCTAAGTAGAGATATGTAGAGCAGATATACGGAAACCTAGGTAGCCTTAACCCAGCCGCCGCCTCCCTCCGCACCCAGCCTCCGCCTCCCTCCCCACCCGACCCCTCCCTGCAGCGCCGCCCCTTCACCCTCCACCACCGTCCCCTCCATCCCCTGTCCTCCCTCCCCCACCCGATCTTCGCCCCGGGTCGTCTCGCGCGAGGCGGCTCCGGGCGACGACCCAAACTTCTAGAAAAGGTAGCTGATCTTCCTCTTCCCGGCTGCTGCAGCCGTCGGGGTTGGCGGTGGTGGCCGCGCCCGGCTGCCAATGGCAGGGTGCGGTGGTGGCGCCCATGGACTCCCCTTCGCGCGGAGGTGGGGTCTTTCAGGGGTGGCGACGATGGACAGCGGGTCTGGTTGTGGTGGCCTTCGGCTACACCACCTGGATCATGGCGGGGGACACGATGGTGTGGCGGAACTCGGCGGGGAGGAAGGGCGGCAGTGGCAAGGTACATGGTCGCGAGGCGGCGGAAATGAGGCTCGGCCAGGCTATCCTGGCGGGCAGCAGCCGGCCGTCTCCGCGTCATGGGCGTGTGTAGCCGCTATCCCGACGGCTGCTGGCTTCCACCGGCCGAGTTGGAGGAGGAAGATGGACCGTGGTTCCTAGTCATGGCGGCGGTGTGGGGGCCGTCCGTTCCGGCTTTCATGGTGGTGGTCCTAGGGTTCTTCTTTCGCGAAGATGAAGACATTCTGGATGCCGATCTTTCTTCATCTAGCCGGAGTGATGAGTTCCGGAAAGCTCCGATAGCGAATGAAACAATGCATCTTTTGACTGGAGTTCACATGTTCAGGTGGTATTCGGTTACGCGCACCCATGCTTTTATTCCGACCGATTGGTTTCGGAGGGAGCGGCTTGAAGCTCTGCTCTGACTTGACATCAAGTGACTTTTGGTCCATGGTGAAGTCAGAAGCAGAGAATATCATGAAGGCGGGATCGGGGGATTATCTAAAGAAGGTCCAAGTCTTCGCGATATTGAGGAACTTGCTTGGTGTTCTGGGATTCGCAGCAGTGGTATGAAAGTGGGGGCGGCAACACAGGTGAAGTTCAGAGTCCTACCTTTCAGGGTGAAACCCAAGGTCTAGCCTTAACTGGTTGTGCCTGGCAATGACCTTGTTGGAGGCATTGTTTTGAGAGCGGGGACTATCTTCAGGGTGAAAACCTAAGAGCTTTGATCGGGCGACGGCGGCGCTGGTGCACTGTTCCCTTCTTGGAGGCGTCGCTTTTGGAGAGTCTGTATTTCAGGTGTTGTCTTGATGATGGATGTATTGTTGTTGCTAGACCTGAGATACTGTGGCGGGACTTTTATTTCTTAGTTTTATTTTCTCTTTTTTAGCTGTGTGCATCTGTACTATCATTAGGGTATTGCGTTGTTGCAGAGGCTGGATGTAATTGGTATCTTTTGATATTAATATATTTCCTTTATCGAAAAAAGGTAGCCTTAACCGAACCAATCACGCCATGCCTTGATCTAGAAGGATTGGTAGCATAGTTCAGGCACTGACAAGTAGACACCCACGGTGCCGCTCACTGTACTTCAACTCATAGCTGACAAGTGGGCAAATCTTCAGAAGATCACAACCATGTATATACAACGATTCTACGACCAACTAGTAAAGTTGCAAGCTAGCTCTAGCTACCACCCCATATACACCCATGAAATTTATTTTCTTTTCCCTTTTTATTTTTAAAAAATATTGTTAATTTGAGAGAGAGAGAGGGAGGGAGAGAGAATGAAGTCTGAGTCTCTGCTCCCTTGCAGAGGAAGAGGGGCCAGTTAGCCAGACGTACACTCCATGCAAAGGCTTCCACGCACGCATGTTTTGCAGCTTACTACAACAGCTTCCATCATCGATCGATCTGTTATTGCATGCACACATAATAGCGACTGTTTTGATATACGCCCCTATGGATTATGATGACATTTGAAAGCTGAGATACGAGAGAGAAAGAGATCTAGATAGAGGGAGTGGGATTATGTGAAGTCCAAGCAATTATGTGACTTAGCTAGCTATGCTTCATTGCAAAACATGTACAACCCCACACATGGACATGTATATGCGTATATCCCTGTCCCCTCAACTGATCTCCTCTGCCCCTCAGGTGGCCATGATAACCTTCTGGCTCAAGGGAAGTGAGGATGGAAAAGACGACAAGAGCTGGAGTCAAAGACAAGAACACTAGACATCTCTCTCCCCTTCTCTCATAACAGTATGTAAATGTTTGGTGCACCCATGTCAGTTACACCAAATTAAATACTTGACGTGCTGGGATATGCCAATATCAGATGCATGCGGGGTAAATACATGTAATCGCCAAAACGGTGCCACATGATTATTTTTCAAATTAATTAGATCGTGAGATAGCTATGTTTTATTTTACTATTAAGATCCAACTATTTAATGGTCAGAGCACAAGGATTATGCATGGCGACATATACCCAAACGGAGCAGGTGGCAAAGGAGTTATTTGGTGGTGTATTGTACGCATCTATCCTCCTTAACCTTAGTATGTTTTATTCTTTTGTCATTTAGAGTTTATTTTTGCTAAGAAGTTTTATTCACTCATTGCTGTGACTCTGCCCATTTCAGTTAAGAGGTGTGCTTCAATGCACCCCCTCTAAAACTTTAAAGGACAATTTTGTCTTTTAGGATAATTAAAATTAATTAGTTGGGTTTGCAATACAATGTTTGAAGTACATGTGCCCTCCCTGGAATCTCTCTCAAGTGACTATGCCAAATGATATCCAGAGCTATATACAGAGTATCAAAGTACATATTGACAGCCTTTCTTCATGGAAATCATCATTCTTATTTGTTGGTCGATTTGGACGACACGTAATGATTTTATCTTCAAAGGATTGACTCCCAGCCTATACCGAGCCAGGCGCAAATTAAAGGATGAACTGCATCTCCTTATTCACAAGGCTAAGATGAAGTCTTATGCGGGACACAGGTTTGGGTAGAAAATTTTGTATAATTTTGTAGGATCTTTTCTTCTAGCTTCTTCTTTTTTTGTTCCAGTGCGTTTCTCTAGCACTGTTTGTACAGTTCTTTATTTTAATAAAATATAAAAATATGCAGTGAGGAAACTCACTGTTCAGCTTCAAAAAAAAATTAATTAGTTGGATGATTATATCGTAGGTTCTGATTTAAACCAGTATCTTCTATGTATAGTATACAAGTTTGTATAGATAACCGAAAGTAGCTAAATAAGTGGATCAAATACATTTAGCATGCGTGGTCGTTTGATCTTGCCATGTATTTCAATGCAAAGAAAAAGATCTTGCCATGTACACGTCGTCAATGCGTTGAAACTTGAACAATGGAGACATCGATCACCAGTTCCTTGTTTTACGCTCCCTAAAAAAAATTATTCTTTATGCTATACATGACAAGTCTCAAGCACCTCCAGTGGTGGTGAGACTGCTCATAGTGGGAGTAACATAGGTAGTAACATCACACACCCCAAAGCATTTTGGTGACATGGCATGACAATAAATGAAGAAAGAGAATGATGTGGCAACTAGCTATGTTACCATCACATCACACTTCTCAAGACAAGATGAGTCTACAATCTAATAAATATAACATGCATGATACCACAAATATGTAACTACCCACTATGAAGGTAGTAACATAGGGTAGTAACATGCACCATGTTACTACTCTATGTTACTCCCCACTATGACTAGTCTGATATCCGCAGCGCACTAGTTCACGGTGAGAAATCCAAAGCCCGGTCATGTTGTTGACAATTGGATGTATGCACATGTTTAGAGCAATTCCAATAGTGTAGCCAGCTGCTGGCTATAAACCAAGTACCATGTCATCTATAGCTAACTTAGAGCAAACATATACAATAGTGAGCTATAAAAATGTACTACTTTATCAATGTATGACCCACATTTCACTCTCACAAAGTGCCTAGGAGCACGTGCTAGAGCTGGCTCTCCTTCTCTCTCCTCCTCTCTCTCCTCCAACTAAGCAATAATATAGTAGTTTAATCCTTATAGCCAGCTGACTAGAACTTATTGTACTTGCTCTTATTGGAGAACACGGCGATTCTGGTTTGGGGCTAGTAGACTAGCCCTTGCCGGTGACGAGGACGGGCAACCACAAGCAGATAGCGATGAGTACGGGGCTACACAAACCGTACCAAAATGATGTACGAATACATCCATCCCAAGTGTAGGGATGTACATAACTCTTAATTTGCCCTAATGCACATCATGCCACTAATTATGAAGGGGTACAGAGAAATCTAGGCCATTCATGTGTTTAAGTTTAGGAGAGAGGGTGAACTGCAGCAAAAGTCTTTAGTTAATTAGTTTTCTTGTGCTAGCTCGATGCAAGTTTTGAGTTAATAAAACTTATTTTACTGATTTTTGAAATGTCCAACGATTCAAAACCATCACATACATGTGCACAAAACCGCCAAGTTAATCGGTCGACTATTGGGCTCCAACGCACCCAAATCAGTATTAGATAGGTTCTCTGACCCTCAACACTCGATGTTCACCAAATATACATCAGTTCTTTTTTGTTATTTTGTTTGTCAGCTGCCATGTTGTGATGCAATGTAGGTCAGTTGAAGCTCAAGGAGGAATCTCTAATGGACTGACAAATCATTCAGAGACAGATGTAACTTATGGTCAGGGTAGCACTTTCATTAAATTAAAATCCAAGGGCATACAATTCCAACTCATTTGCCTGGTTAGAGCATGTGAGAGATCCCGAAGTCCTCTTACTATGGTAGAGTGTTGTGTGTGGACCTAGCAGTTCCCCTCCCTCTTTTTTTTAGGGAGACCTCTTTCTCTTTGATCTTGCTCTCCATCTACTTGTTCAGTTTCTAAGCAAAGCACACACCTATCACCATCGCCATCATATCATCGTCTCCTTCTTCATCCTCTCGTCCCCCTCCTCCTGAGTTCTCCCCTCACTCCATTCATAGCACACATACACATCATATATATATCACACACACACTCGAGCCAGCATATATCATATATTTACACTGGGTGTACTTGGAGATCGACCCGATCTAGCTAGGTAGCTATATACAACCCATAACTACGTCTATATATCTATCTATCTCCACACTCGTGTGCGTGAGCAGAGGCCGGGCAATGAGGAAGCCCATAGACTGCCCAACGACGAAGTGCGGCGGCGGCGTGGTGGCGCCGGGAAACAGCAATGTGGGCGCTGCTGCAGCCGCGAAGCTGCGGAAGGGGCTGTGGTCGCCGGAGGAGGACGAAAGGCTGGTGGCGTACATGCTGCGGAGCGGGCAGGGATCGTGGAGCGACGTGGCGCGCAACGCCGGGCTGCACCGGTGCGGCAAAAGCTGCCGCCTCCGGTGGATCAACTACCTCCGGCCGGACCTCAAGCGGGGCGCTTTCTCGCCACAAGAAGAGGACCTGATCGTCAACCTCCACGCTATCCTCGGCAACAGGTACATCGAGCCTGCATGCATATGTGCATCTCTGCATGCCATTGTGGATACAATTTTTCTTTTTCTATAGCTGCCAATTTCCGGAATGCTATAGACAAGTTATTTTCAGGTTCATAAGTTACATCAAATATTTATCACACAGCCCGTTCTTATCCAAAATATGTGAACACCATCAAATCGAGAGCTTCAGTGGTGGTTGTGAAACTTTTGACTTGGTGAACATTATTGTAGCAGATATAATTGCTGCCCTCTTATTTGTTCTATTTTCAACCTTGCTTTTGAAATACACATTGTTGTCCTCCCCATAGAAATAACACACATTGTTGTCTTTGTTTGCATATGTTTATAGACATTCTCAGTACATGAGCATTGCGCTCAAGTAATACATAACAAGTCTAAATTCAACAGGATTTTTTTGTACAGTAAATAGTAATAAATCTTAAGGTTTCAGATGGATTTAGAATTCATGTCGAGTCCGGAGGTATATTTTCTTTAGTCAGTGTGTAAAATCTGGCATTTAAAGAGGTTTCTGTCTGGGTCTAAGTTGACTAGATTTTCTTATACCTAAACAAGTTTGATAAAGTTTTGTAAGACATAAGAAATTATCATACAACTTAGGATTAACGAAACAATTGTAGAACCGGATGACCAAAGTGAGCGCATTGCTCAAGTTGATTGACAACGAATGATTTTTGTTATTTTTTGCATGCAATGAACTTTTTTTAAAAAAGGAACAAAGGCCATAAATTATGTATAACAAACCTTAGAAAACACTCTTACAGAAATTAAAATTAACATCCAAGGTCTCTGAGGGGTATGATGGATTCTTCCTCCTGCATCCATCGGCCGAACTGGTAGTCTACGGTAGCAAATAAAAGATGCTTGTTATCAATGCAATCAAACCGCTAAAAAATATCAACACAATGAAAGACATACATGTGTTTGCATTTTTCTTTTTGGATCTATCATGTGTGATTAATCTCTGTCTTACCAGTCTGATAACGACATAAATATATAGTGAACTAGATTCCAATTAGTCGTTTTTAACAATAAGCAGAACATGCATAGATACGTTTTAGCCATGCATGCGTCAAAAAGCCAAGACAGGTACACAGGAAAAACAAAAGACAAGACACGTGTGCCTGTAACTTTTTTTGACGGAAACCTCTCCATTGATGTTTGCTTACGATAAAATCTTTGTCCTGCTACTCCAGGTGGTCTCAGATTGCTGCCAGGCTGCCGGGGCGCACCGACAACGAGATCAAAAACTTCTGGAACTCCACCATCAAGAAGCGGCTCAAGATGAGCTCCGCGGCTTCGTCTCCGGCGACAACGGAATGCGCGTCACCGCCGGATCCCAAGCACGACGGTGGCAGTGCCAGCTGCCTCGACCTCACCAGCTTAGATGACGGCGGCCACCACGCAATGAAGAGCGTGTGGCGGATAGACTCCTCCTCCTCCACCTCCTCCACCTCGTCGATGCAGCAGCAGAGCCGGCCGTCGACGATCGCTGTAGCTGCGGCCAGGGTCTACGGCGGCCTCCTCCTCCCCCTCCCTGACCAAGTCTGTGGCGTCTCGCCGTCCACCGACACGTCGGCCCTGCCGTTCTTCCACGACCATGCATCCTTTAAGCAGGTTGATCCATTTCATGGTGGTAGCTACTACAACCATGGGATGGCAATGGGAGGAGGAAGCGGTTGCTTCACGGCAGAAGAAGGAGCAGTCGGCGTAGGAAGCGAACATGGTGTCCTCTTCAACGTGCCCCCTCTGCTAGAGCCCATGGCGGTAGCATTACAAGGTCAAACCCTAACGGCATCAAGCGGTAAGGACAGCAACATCAACCATAAAAATATTAACATGTCTGCTGAGGCTACCACACTGAGCAGCAACAATGGCAGCAACATTACGGACAGCAACAACAACAAGAACAATGTCAACAGTGTGATCTCCTACTGGGAGCAGCATGGTCACCAGCAGCACATGAGCAGGAACGTAGTCATGGGGGAGTGGGACTTGGAGGAGCTGATGAAAGATGTGTCATCTATGCCTTTCCTTGATTTCCAAGTTGAGTGACGACTGGCTGGTGGGACACACCTCCTAGCTGAGGGTGCATGCATATACAGATATACATATATAAGTATATATTCATTAAAGGTAGTATTTTTCCTTGACATTATTTCACCCATGTACAAGATTTTTTCTTCACAGCCACACTCCTTCACTTTTGATGCTACATATCTTGACGAATTCATTCTTGTATACAGACATACAAATAATTAAAGCAAAGGTACTTGAGTTATATGTTGTCAATCGGCCATCACAATACAATGCATGTATATGCATGAATGCTGTAGTACATTGTACACCAAGCTTAGCTACAGCCTGACTAATTATTATCTTTATAGATAATGCATGCACACTTCGGCTTTATAAAAGAATTTCCTTCATGGTAAAGTGATCTGCTTTTTGTTTTGTTTCTTTGCTTCCTCTTTCCATTCATGCACCAACTGCTTCCCTTACACATGAAGTCACATTGATGAGCTTATGAATATAGATTGATTTTGAAGGGTCTATCAAAGGTGCCAGCTGAGTGAGTGAGCGAGTGAGGGAGATCATGCCTATCATGTGCATGCATGGAGTAGGAGCAACAGTCACTATCAGTGGTCAAATGTGTAGGTAGGTTGCGATTAGAGGCAATTGGATGGATGGACCATGCGATTAGACTCCTCGAGAATATAATGGAGGGAGGCAGGAAAGTTGATGTGGACAACTTTCCCATGGCAAATCAATCAGTCAATATATATACACCTATCTCTTTTTTTGCGAGAAATCCACTGATCTATTAATAATCATCAACAGTAGTACAAATAGTCTAAAAAATAATAAAAAATTACAAATTGGTTTCTCAGACCACCTAGCGACAACTACATACACTAGCACGAGCCAAGGGCGCGCCGCTGTCCTCACCCCTTCATCTCTAGAGTCAGGTAAAGCTTGTTGTAGTAGAGCTTGTTGTAGTAGACAGACAGAAAATCGTCATGCTAAGGTTCCAAAAGACATGCGCACCAGAGCAGCAACCATCGCCAATGATGACAACTGTAGATCGGAAGAGACTGACATGAAACCACACCAAGAAACACAAAAACCGATCGGATCCCAGGAGATCCGACGGACACACAACTCCACACGCCCTCCGTCGGCGCTAAATGCACCACTGGAGCGAGGATAGGGCGGGAAGGACTTTATTCTGACTTCAGGATGTAGCCGCCGCCTCATCATCGCAAGAAAGAGACTGAAAATCAAACTAAATTAAAAACGAAAACTCCCCGCCGGCGATAGACCGTGGTCCGCTACACCTCCAAGGCCGCAAGGCCACTGGAGGCAGAGCGAACCAGCAGTATCGCCGACGAGGAGGACGGAACCCTAGATGGGTTTTGTGCCCTTTTCTGCCACCTCTTGTTGTTTCCGCTGCACGTACATCTCTCTTTGACGTGTGGTGTGTATGCCCATGTGCACCTTACTTGTGATCGCGAAAACAAATTGGATTGTACGAAATGATTATAAACAGAAAATTTTACACACGCACACACACAATCTTATCTGCAACTGCAACAAATACGTAAACCACAAGAGAAACGCTCGCGCCCACCGTTACACACAACAGACACACCACATGAGAGCGATCATCTCCAACCACTGGTAGAAAAAGGGGCTTTAGTTCCGGTTGGCAACTTCCATTAGTCGCGGTTGCGCAACCGGGATTAAATATGCGCGACTACAGCCCCCCCCACCCTTTAGTCGCGGTTGCTTATGAACCGCGACTAAAGGCCCGTCCACGTGGGCGTCAGGCGACCGTCGGGGCGGAGGACCTTTAGTCGCGGTTCTTCTGGCCAACCGCGACTAAAGGGCGCCGCAAGTTTAGGGTTTTAGCCCCCCCCTAAATCTGGTTTCTTTTTAATTTGTTATTGTTTTATTTCTTTTGTGTTTTATTTTAATTTTGAAGGAGTTTCACATATTCTACGGTACTACATACATGCATATGAATGTACAATTTCAAACAAATTTGAAATTAGAACTAAAAAGAATTCAAGAGGAATATACAATATATATTCAATATCGGATGACCATATACAATTTTGAACAAGTTTCCATACATAATTTACTGCATCAGAAGTTCTACGTCCTCGTAATAGTGTTCTCCTTTAGGATGGAGGACTTCCCTCATGAACCATCGTGCTAGTTTCTCTTGAATTGGTCGGAAGCGAGCTTCTGGACTAAGCGTCTTCCGCAAGTTATTCCTCTTGACGTTGTTATCCGATGGCGTCCGCTCAGAGGTGTATCTCTGGATGAACTCACAAACATAGTATCCACATAGATTGGTCCCCGGTGGCTGAATTTCCCCAGCCAGTGACCTTCTAAATTCTAGCTCTTTTTTTTAATTCACCGACCGTTTCATCTGTGAACCGTCTCCAAACCCTACGAGGCAAAGAAAATTAAATGAACAAGAGAGTTATTAGTTACTTGATATTAGGAAATGAACGAAAGAGGCCGATCGATATAGAGCGCAAATGAATGAAAATAATTACTTTTGCAGCATTCTTCTCATGTCGACCCAAAGCTTTGAATCCATATTCAGAGAGTCGATGACGAGAACTGTGCAGGTGTGAAATTGAATTACTAGCAGAATCCAGTGGAACCTGCGGACACGATACATGCATAGTCATGCATAACTCATGGATTAGCCACATACCATGCATGGAGTAAACAAAAGAGAATGTGCTCAAGACAGAAACACTCACTGCTGGCGTGTAGTTGACACACGTCTGTTGGGAACCCCAAGAGGAAGGTGTGATGCGTACAGCAACAAGTTTTCCCTCAGTAAGAAACCAAAGTTATCGAACCAGTAGGAGTCAAGGAACACGTGAAGGTTGTTGGTGACGGAGTGTAGTGCGGCGCAACACCAGGGATTCCGGCGCCAACGTGGAACTCCGCACAACACAATCACAATACTTTACCCCAACTTAACGGTGAGGTTGTCAATCTCACCGGCTTGCTGTAAACAAAGGATTAAACGTATGGTGTGGAAAATGATGTTTGTTTGCGAAGAACAGTAAAGAACGTAGTTTGCAGTAGATTGTATTTCAGATGTAAAAGAATGGACCGGGGTCCACAGTTCACTAGTGGTGTCTCTCCGATAAGATAAATAGCATGTTGGGTGAACGAATTACAGTTGGGTAATTGACAAATAGAGAGGGCATAACAATGCACATACATATCACGATGACTACTATGAGATTTAATCAGGGCATTACGACAAAGTACATAGACCGCTATCCAGCAGATGCATCTATGCCTAAAAAGTCCACCTTCAGTGTTAGCATCCCGATGATTAAGTTGCAAACAACATGACAATTGCATTAAGTATGGTGCGTAATGTAATCAACACAAATATCCTTAGACAAAGCATTGATGTTTTATCCCTAGTGGCAACAGCACATCCACAACCTTAGAACTTTCTGTCACTGTCCCAGATTCAATGGAGGCATGAACCCACTATCGAGTATAAATACCCCCTCTTGGAGTTACAAGTATCAACTTGGCCAGAGCCTCTATTAGCAACGGAGAGCATGCAAGAACATAAACAACATATATATGATAGACTGATAATCAACTTGACATAGTATTCCATATTCATCGGATCCAAACAAACACAACATGTAGCATTACAAATAGATGATCTTGATCATGATAGGCAGCTCACAAGATCTAACATGATAGCACAATGAGGAGAAGACAACCATCTAGCTACTGCTATGGACCCATAGTCCAGGGGTGAACTACTCACACATCAATCCGGAGGCGATCATGGTAATGAAGAGTCCTCCGGGAGATGATTCCCCTCTCCGGCAGGGTGCCGGAGGCGATCTCCTGAATCCCCCGAGATGGGATTGGAGGCGGCGGCGTCTCTGGAAGGTTTTCAGTATCGTGGCTCTCGGTACAGGGGGTTTCACGACGAAGGCTATAACTAGGCGAAAGGGCAGAGTCGGAGGGCTGATGAGGGGCCCACACCATAGGGCGGTGCGGCCCCCCCTCTGGCCGCGCCGGCCTATGGTCTGGCCACCTCGTGGCCCCACTTCGTATCCCCTTCGGTCTTCTGGAAGCTCCGTGGAAAAATAAGACCCTGGGCGTTGATTTCGTCCAATTCCGAGAATATTTCCTTTGTAGGATTTCTGAAACCAAAAACAGCAGAAAACAACAACTGGCTCTTCGGCATCTCGTCAATAGGTTAGTGCCGGAAAATGCATAATAATGACATAAAGTGTGTATAAAACATGTGAATATCATCATAAAAGTAGCATGGAACATAAGAAATTATAGATACGTTTGAGACGTATCAAGCATCCCCAAGCTTAGTTCCTACTCGCCCTCGATTAGGTAAACGATAACAAGGATAATTTCTGAAGTGACATGCTATCATAATCTTGATCAATACTATTGTAAAGCATATGAGATGAATGCAGTGATTCGAAGCAATGGTAAAGACAATGAATAAACAACTGAATCATATAGCAAAGAGTTTTCATGAATAGTAGTTTCAAGACAAGCATCAATAAGACTTGCATAAGAGTTAACTCATAAAGCAATAAATTCTTAGTAGAGAGTTTTGAAGCAACACAAAGGAAGATATAAGTTTCAGCGGTTGCTTTCAACTTCAACATGTTTATCTCATGGATAATTGTCAACACAAAGTAATATAACAAGTGCAATAGGTAAACATGTAAGAATCAATGCACACAGTTCACACAAGTGTTTGCTTCTAAGATAGAAAGAAGTAGGTAAACTGACTCAACAATAAAGTAGAAGAAAGGCCCTTCGCAGAGGGAAGCGTGGATTACTATTTTTGTGCTAGAGCTTTTGATTTTGAAAACATAGAAATAATTTTGTCAACGGTAGTAATAATTCATATGTGTTATGCATAAGACATCCTATAAGTTGCAAGCCTCATGCATAGAGTACCAATAGTGCTCGCACCTTGTCCTAATTAGCTTGGATTTACATGGATTATCATTGCATAACATATGTTTCAACCAAGTGTCACAAAGGGGTACCTCTATGTCGCCTGTACAAAGGTCCAAGGAGATAGATCGCATTTGATTTCTCGTTTTTGATAGATCTCAACTTAGGACATCCATACCGGGACAACATAGACAACGAGATAATGGACTCCTCTTTAATGCATAAGCATTCAACAACAGATAATATTCTCATAAGAGATTGAGGATTGATGTCCAAACCGAAACTTCCACCATGATTCATGGTTTTAGTTAGCGGCCCAATGTTCTTCTCTAACAATATGCATACTCAAACCATTTGATCATGATAAATCACCCTTACTTCAGACAAGACGAACATGCATAGCAACTCACATGATATTCAACAAAGGTGTAATAGTTGGTGGTGTCCCCAGAAACATGGTTACCGCTCAACAAGCAACTTATAAGAAATAAGTTACATAAGCTACATATTCTTCACCACAATAGTTTTTAAGGCCATTTTCCCATGAGCTATATATTGCAAAGACAAAGAATAGAATTTTAAAGGTAGCACTCAAGTAATTTACTTTGGAATGGCAGAGAAATACCATGTATTAGGTAGGTATGGTGGACACAAATGGCATAGTTTTTGGCTCAAGGATTTGGATGCACGAGAAGTAATCCCTCTCAATACAAGGCTTAGGCTAGCAAGGTTGTTTAAAGCAAACTCAAGTATAAACCGGTACAACAAAACTTACATAAGAACATACTGCAAGCATTATAAGACTCTACATCGTCTCCTTGTTGTTCAAACACCTCACCAGAAAATATCTAGACTCTAGAGAGACCAATCATGCAAACCAAATTTTAACAAGCTCTATGTAGTTCTTCATTAATAGGTGCAAAGTACATGATGCAAGAGCTTAAAAATGATCTATATGAGCACAACAATTGCCAAGTATCAAATTATTCAAGACATTATACCGATTACCACATGAAGCATTTTCTGTTTCCAACCAAATAACAATGAACGAAGCAGTTTCAACCTTCGCCATGAACATCAAAAAGTAAAGCTGAGAACACATGTGTTCATACGAAACAGCGGAGCGTGTCTCTCTCCCACACAAAGAATGCTAGGATCCGATTTTATTCAAACAAAAACAAAAACAAAAACAAACATACGCTCTAAGTAAAGCACATAAGATGTGACGGAATAAAAATATAGTTTCACTAGAGGTGACCTGATAAGTTGTCGATGAAGAAGGGATGCCTTGGGCATCCCCAAGCTTAGATGCTTGTGTCTTCTTAAAATATGCAGGTATGAACCACGGGGGCATCTCCAAGCTTAGACTTTTCACTCTTCTTGATCATATTGTATCATCCTCCTCTCTTGACCCTTGAAAACTTCCTCCACACCAAACTCAAAACAAACTCATTAGAGGGTTAGTGCATAATCAAAAATTCACATATTCAGAGGTGACATAATCATTCTTAACACTTATGGACATTGCACAAAGCTACTGAAAGTTAATGGAACAAAGAAATCCATCAAACATAGCAAAACGAGGCAATGCAAAATAAAAGGCAGAATCTGTCAAAACAGAACAGTCCGTAAAGACGAATTTTTACTGGGGCACTTAACTTGCTCAGATGAAAAATCTCAAATTGAATGAAAGTTGCGTACATATCCGAGGATCACGCACGTAAATTGGCAGATTTTTATGGGTTACCTACGATACAGGGCTGCTCAATTTTGTGACGAGTAAGAAATCTGTTTACGCGCAGTAATCCAAATCTAGTTTCAACCCTACTATCAAAGACTTTACTTGGCACAACAATGCAATAAAATAAAGATAAGGAGAGGTTGCTACAGTAGTAACAACTTCCAAGACTCAAATATAAAACAAAAGTGCAGAAGTAAAATAATGGGTTGTCTCCCATAAGCGCTTTTCTTTAACGCCTTTTAGCTAGGCGCATAAAGTGTGAATCAAGTATTATCAAGAGATGAAGCATTAGCATTCTTACCAGGGGTCTTGCGCCTACCCTTCTTACTCTTATTCTTACTCTTTGGTTTAGGGAATATATGACCGCATCCGGGCGTAGAGGTAAAATTTAGAGTGCCTTTCCCCACATCTATGATTACTCCCAGGAGTTTCAGCAGGGACCTTCCAAGTGTGATTTCTCCTGTCCCTACACATTCAACAACGAGATAATCAGTGGATACCGTTCTTCCAAGAAAGGTTGTGAACACACCTTCAGCTATACCCTTAGGAATTATAACAGAGTTATCGGTAAGAGTTATTCCTTCTCCTCCTTCGAGTAAGTTCCCAAAGTGTCAAAGATTCATAAATTCTTTTAGGCATAAGGCAAAACTCAGACATAATATCACAACGGGCATGAAAAGTTTCACCACAAATAGCAACTTTAATAGTAGGCACCCACATTGAAGGTTCAAAACTTACTCGGAACATAATCATAATATTCGCGAATCTGGTTGTACCCTTCTTTTAAACAAGACATATTTGTCTCGAGGGTGTTTAATCTATTATGAATGCTAGCAAGAGATGAATCAAAATTATTAGTGGAGCTAGATGATGTAACCACTTTTCTTATGGCATTAAAAGCTTGATCCCCATCACAGTGAAGGAAATCTCCTCCTACTACAGACATCTAAGGCATATCTATAGCGAAGAATAAGCCCATAATAAAAGTTACTAAGAAGCAAACTTAGAGTCATTTTAGGTTCGGTTTACTATAAGAATCAAAAATTCTAGATGATAA
>NC_061512.1:75757757-75797445 GCF_022539505.1 Lolium rigidum | reverse complement strand
GTGCCGCCCGTTCAGATTGCGTGTGTTTTGCCAGCAAAATATCGTTACCGTGAAGGCGCCCCATATGTTTGTTTTTGGATCCTCATGCGATTAATCGCTGCACGGTCGTGTGCCGTCTGTGATTTCAGATTCAACATTGGTGTTCGTCGCGAACGCGGCGATGCATTTTAATATCTGGCGTCAAAAAGCTGGACAGTGCTGGAAAAAACAAAAGATAAAGACAGCGCCACCTATCGCGGCACCTGACGACCTCGTGTTAACGCAGCACGATGATCAGCCTGCTCAGGTTCTCAGGTGCCCGACACCGGGCGCCGACGTGGATCAGCGCTGAACTCCACCATCCGGCGATAAGGTAATCGCGGCAATCACTCGGCAGCAGATGCATGCGGATCCCCGGCTGACGGTGTGATGCCATTCGCATCACCGGCGGTGGCGCCGTACCTGCTTCGACAGGCATCTGGCGGTCATTCTATCCTCCGCATCCTCCACTCGTCGATACGTGTGGGCTGACGTCGGCCAATCAGCGCGCGGCTGTGGCGCGGTTGACGTATCTTCCTCTACTCCACGGCCAGTCTGTAGCGTCGCCGTCACGCAGCCGTGGACTGCCGGTCTTCGCGACCAGCGTCATGCACCAGCGGTTGATCTTGGCGCTCGGTGGTGCTGCTGCAAACCGCTGGATATGGCGGAAAGCGGTTATTCTGGCGAAGAAGAGCCGTCGACGCGTGCGCGGGAAGCCGACGATTATCATCTTCCGGCATTACCTCTGCCATTCTGGCGTTAACATGCCAGGAGATCGAGCCCCCAACAGCGTCATGATGGAGGACCATCGCCATCAGCCGCAAAATATTCGCCTGTCTGTTCATTTCTTCGCTGGTGACAGCATTAGCGCTGACCATTGCGGATAACATAGCGAGATGTTGTCGACGATGGTCTCTTTCTCACACGGAACCTTCGGTCCGCCAGCGACTGCGACCGGCGAGAGACATGGTCGAGTGGGACTTGGAGGAGCTGTCTGAAGATCTGTGTCATCTATATTGCCTCTGGTTTCGATTCAGTGGCTGGCTGTAATGATGGATTTTATCTAAGCTGAGAGATTTTGTGTACCTGCGATATAGCTATATAGTGTATATCTTTAAAGTGCAGTATTTTCTCGTGCATTCCATTTCTTCTATAGCCACCAAAGTTTTTCTTCAGCCCATCTTCTTTGTTCCACTCTACGTGTGGTCGTCTATACAGACCATGCAATCGCGTTCAGCGAAATTTTGATTCATAGCCAAGTCGTGCATCTAGTAAATATGCTGTCTGCACCAGATCCTCGATACCTTCATACTTCAAACACAATGACATTAATTATTATCTTCCTAACGATGTGCACACTTCGGCACCGAAAAGAATTTCTATTGCGATAAAGTATGATCTGCTTTTGTTTCTTTTTAGCTATCACTTTCATTTCATTGTCTTCTTCACCCATAGTCTGTTGGTGACCATGAATGGAATTCGATTTGGAGATTCTCTCGAAGTTTCGTGGGTGATGAAGTGGAGATCATGCCTATCATATGTGATGAATATGATGTCTATCAGTACAGTCAATCATATGATGGATTTGAATAGAATAAATTCAGATTGGTTGATTAATGCGATTGACCTCGAAATCTGTGGGAAGCCGGAAAGTTGATCCTTGGACAACGCCATGGCACAAATCGATGATCGATATACCTTACTATCTCTGTAAATCTTTGATCTGTAGTGTCGCATATTAATAATCAAAGTAATAAAAAGTTTTAATTGGTTTATAGGATTTTTGTAGCCTGCATTTATACTTGAAGCCCAAAGTACTCTCACCCCTTCATCAAGTGTTGGAAATTTAAACCATTTTGCGCAATAATTGTTTATCATTATAATGGAATGGAAAATGTCATTCTTTCGTTAAAAATATCTCACTGGTAATAACAACATTGTTGATATATTTTGGATGTGGAAGAAGTGCGCGCGACCCTAAAAGCTACAAAACCAGTCGGGATCCCGGAGTCTGTGATTTCAACTCCACCGCGCCCTCAAGTGGCTTCAGTACCTGCTCAGGCGAGGATGAGGCGGGAAGGAACTTTCATTAAACCCAAGATACGCTGCGTATCATCTGGCAAAGAGAGGCAAGTCGAACCTGATATCACGCGCCGAAAGCTCCAGCCGCGTGATGATATTGATCCGCTCCTCAAGGCGAGCCACTGAAGCAGGCGAATAAGCAATCTGTCCATGCGGCAGGAAAGGCCGATCAGTCGTTTGGTACACTGCCCTCTTGCATTGTTCCGCTTGGTAACATCTCTTGTTTGCATTATGTTGTATACTATGTGCACACCAGCGTGATTGCGAAAATAAAGTTAAGATTATGAAATGTGAAAGAAGGTGCTGCACCGCTGCGCAATCTGCATGTGGCGCAGCATCCGTAAACCCAAGCGTAAGCGTCTGGCGGTTTGCGGAAAGTCATCTCCAGCCCTGGTGAAAAAGGCTGCGTTCAGTTTGGCAGCTTCATTGGTGGCGGTTGTGGCGGGTTATCATCGAACTCATTTACCTTTGCATTCTGGCGATTGTGACGGCGACTGAAACCGTCGTCGAAATTGGAAGCGACTAATCAATGGAGGATACATCGATGTGGTTCTTCTGGCCTATGCTGACTCGAAGCATATAGTTGGGTTTTGGCCCCTCAATCTGGTTTCTTTTTAGTTGTTATTGTTTTATTTCTACATGTTTGTTTTTAATTTTGAGAAGTTCCCACCATTCCAAATTTTCCGCATACATTTTCTGGTCTTTAATTTTAACCGGGTTTGAGTCAGAATAAAAAAATTCAAAAAGATATGCGTGTATATTATTATACAAGGGTGACTCTGTACATTTTGGAACAGTTTTGCCACCATTCTGCACGCCGAAGTTTCAATCTCATGTCTCTCTTTAGGTGGAGGGCTTATCGCCGAGCCATAAATGCTGTTTCTCTTCTTACGGTTGAGCGGAAACCACTACGATTCAGCGTCTCCGCAAATTAACTTTATCTGGCGATTGACTTCATCGATAAATTAAAACGGAAGTTGTCGGATGGAACTCACTGACATGGTATCCACATAAGGTGTTCAAGTTTTGATGTTTAGTTTCCCCGATGATGATATTCTAATTCTGAAATATTTTTACAATTGTAATACATTCATCTTGCATATGGCTGTCTCCAAGCCTCAGGAATGAAAAATAAATGTTGAAAGTGTTATAATTCATGATATTGAAATTGGCGAAAGGCGATCAGTGAAGCAAATGGAATAATCTGATAATACTTTACGTGATTCTTATCATGTAGACCCAAGCTTTGATCTATTAAGTGATGGCACGAGACTGGTGTAAGTCAGTCTCAGCGAAATCGGTGGAGCTGGTTACGATCAGCCGCGCAGTCTTTTCGCTCTATGGTTAAGCCCCACCATTATGTGAATTACTTCGAAAATGTATCAAAGCGACTTGCTCCGTACTATAGGCGTGCTGGATTTGGCTTGCGTCGTTTGAATTCAAGAGGAAAATTATGATCATCAATAGCAAGGTTGCCTCAGGTAAAACCAAAATTATGGGCAGGCAAAGTCAAGAACCGTGAAGGTTGTTATGAACGTGAATCTCATCAAACACCTTATGGGGATTAAAGCTAACATTGAACCTGTACAACACAGTCTGTACTTTTACCCAACAGGGCGGGTTCCTCGTCACAACCGCCTCTAACTCAAAGATTAATAGCGTCATATCAGATGTGGCATCAGTGTTTAACCCGAAAATAGTAAAAGGCGAGTTTGTGATCAGATTATATTTGAATCAAAAAGATGGACGGAATCGGAATTCACTGTTGTTATATATCCATTGCGATAAATATCTGCCGGTGAGCGATGGAGTTGGTGTTGTGAAATGAAGACTCATATTTTTCGCATATCGATATTACTATGAAATTTAATGGGCCTTCAGTCCAAAGTACACCGTTATCTCGTATACATCATTTTCAAAAAGTCACTGGTTGTATCTGAGTGTCAATTAATATGGACAATTACGTGTCAAAGTGTATTTATTCTCAATCGCTTCCATCTTTCACAAACAAAAGCGTTATTGTTTTATCCTAACAGCAGCAACACATCACAACCTTAGGCTTTCTATCATATAAGATTAACTAAACGCAGACCACCTCTCGATGTCGTCCCTCGATTAAAGTATCGTGCGTGAGGCTTATCTCTTCTTTAACAGAGCGCGTAAGAATAACTATACTGTCTGATGTTGGTAATCAGCGGCGCGTGTTTACGCCATTCATAACGGATTAAACTAATGGCATGCTGTTTGTTACAATGATCGTCTGCGATCAGCGTTGGTACGCTCTGAGATCAACGCATTGTTTTTAATGAGAAGAGATATTATCTCATCTGCATGCTGGACCTGCAGTAAGAGTCATTCTCCCATCAATCAGGAAGCGATCTTTAGTGTGGAAGATCTGTAGGAGATGGTTCCCCCTCTGGCGGGAGTCGGAAGCGATCTCTGATCCACGAGATGGATGGAAGTGAAGCATCATCTGGAAGGTTGAACCTCGACATCTGAGTACCGGAGGTTTCAGCAGGCCTAAAGCTAGGCAGAAAGAGCGGAGTGGAGGCTGAGTGAGGCCTTTATCAGGTGATCACAGCCCCCTCTAGCCATGTATCTGCAATTTTTCACATTGTATCATCCCCTTTCCAGATCTTAAATCAATGGAAAAATAAGTTGCAAGAGCAGTTGGTTTGAACCAGTTGAGATATTTCTTTGTGGATTGAAATAAAAGCGGCTAGAAAATATGGTAGCTCCGGCATCTGTCATGGTTTAGTGGAAGAATAACAATAATAGCCTGCTAAAGTGTATTTTTAAAACTTCTTTATTATCGTCTTAAAATTTGTATAAGACATAGAAGAGAGTATACAAGATCTAGTTTGGGCTGTCTTCAGCATCCCCAAGCCCAGGATCTGCCAGCACCAGTTGAGTGTGTGACTATAAGGATATTCTAGGAGGCGACACTTCTCTCTGTCTCGATCATCTGTGTGGCCTGGGTCAGTCAGTGTGATTCAGAAGTAATGATAGATAATGGATAAACTAGCTTAGATCTCTGTAAGAAAGGTTTTCATGGACTGTTGTTTTCAGTCATGTCAGTCAAGGCTGCAAAGTTCACTCTTAATAATAAGTTCTTATTAAGGAAGTTTTGAAGTAACTAGAGAAGATGCCTAAGTTGTTGGTTAGCTCACTTCTTTTCTTTATCATGATCAATGTCAACACAGTATTACTAATAGTGGCTAAGGTGACATAGCAAGATCCAGTACCCAGTGAGTTCACACACAAGTGTTGCTGAGATGAAGGAAGAGTAGATCAGCAAATAACTGATAAGTATCTGAAAGAGAACATGTGCAGAGAGAGCAGGTCCACTACTTTATGCTCAGGCTTTAGTTTTGAAAGCATAAAATAATTACACATCTTTAATTGTGTCTATTCATGTGTATTTATACATAAAGGCATCTAAAGTTTACCAATATTATGGAGGTACTGTCCGACATGCTTTTATATCCCTGTTATTGATTATGGTTCCTCATTGCGTAGCATTCAACAATGAGTGTCACAAGGGGGCTACCTCTATGTAAGCATTACCTAAAGAGTCGGAGGATGGATGTGTTGATTTCCTGATTTTTTGATGAATCTCATGGACATCACTGCAGGATAGCATAATTATGGAATCGTGAACTCTCTGAAGGTACAGCTGCTTCAATAGCGGATAATGTTTATATGGAAGTTGAGGACGGTGTCAGTGAGCTTCACCACCGTTCACCGTTTTTCGTTCAACATTTAATCGTTCTTTATCCTAATGAAATACTATCAATATTTGATCGATAAGTCATATTATTCAAATGGTGACTGTACATAGCAACTCCGCAATCATTCGCCAAGATTTTCAAATAGTTGGGGGCAGTATACAAACGTGGTTAAAAATATAAACCAACCAATAAAAATGATTGCAAACACCTCTTCCCCTATATAATAATTTTTAAAGGCAAACTTTTCCGCTGAGCTCATATATTGCAAAAAAAATAAATTGAGATTTTTAAAATTGTCAGTGATTTGCCACGAGGATGTGGGGAAATTTATGTGTCAATTGATTAATGATTCTGTCCAGCATAGTTTTAACTAAAGTTGGGATAAGAAATTCAAGTCCTCTCGACTGAGAGCCAAAACCATAAAGTTGACTTGGCTAAGCTCAAATTCAGCGTTATTAAAACCATAAAGAGTATCTTTATGACATTCAGGCTCTACATAGTCATGACCACGTTTTCAAACTCACGGAAATGTCAAAATCACGGAAGTTCAATCATGAACCAATTTGCTAATCCCACCCGGTTCTTTCATTTAATGGAACATGAAATGGCGTTAAAGCAAAATGATCTATCATGAGGCTGTGCATTGCCATTCAATTGATAGTTCTATCGATTTACCTGGCATTTTCATTTCCCGTAATAACAATAAAACATTTGGTTTCAGCGTATGCCATTCGAACCGTCAAAAATCAAAATTTAAAGACCACATGTTCATCTGCAAACAGTGATACGTCTCTTATCCCCCTAAAAATGCTGGGATCAGTTTTATTCAGTAAAAACAAAAACTAAAAAACCAGTATCAACTCCAATCTAAGCATAGATCTGTAGTGAGTTAAAATACAAGTTTATGGTGTGCAGTGGTACATGAACAGAGGAGTGCCTTGGGCTATCCTGACTTGATGCTTGTGTCTTTAAAATATCAGTCATTGGGGCATCTCAAGCGGGCTTTCATCTTCTGATCTCTTGTATCATCTCCTCTGACCGTAAGCTTTACTCCGCACCGACTCAAACCAAAATCATTCAGAAGGTTGGTGTAATCCAAAAGTTATGACAGAGGCGGCTGTAATCATCTTTCTTGCTGGACATTACCGGCTCACGAAAGATTAATGGATACCGAAAGTCATCAAACGCGTAATAAGGCCATTAAAAATAAAAGTAAATCTATCAAAAACAGGCGGAATCCCGTAAGGCGGAATTTAGGGCGCCAACACTCTGATAATCGTTAGATTCAAGTTCTTGTTACCATCTCACGGGATCTTATGCGTAATAAATGGCTGTGATTACCGATGCCTCGATGAATATAATTTTCTTGGCGGGTAGAAATCGACTACTGCGATATAATCCGATCTAATATTTTCTTCTCTATCAAAGCTTTATAGCAGCAATAGTAAAATAAAATGGTTTATATTCAGCTGCTTTCTTCAAAATCGTCTCCGACAAAGTCGACTAAATATTCTGGGTTTATCTCCCATGAAACCTCTTCATGTACCGAAAATAAACGCCGTGTCAAATCGATATTATCGGAGATGAAAGCATTATTCTTACCGCAGAAGTCTGCTTCTGTATATTCACCTCTTTGGTTTAGAGATATATATTGTGCTATCAAAATAATAAGTAAATTTGGTGCTTTTTCCCCTCTAAGTTACTCCGAGGAGTTTTACAATGAGGACCTTCGATGGTTCCTCTACAGCCACCACATTTCATGGCCGGGATAGTGATGGATGCGTTCTTCTGAAGGTTGCCGATTTTTTTATTGATATACTTTCCGGGGGTTGCTATGAAGGAGTTATGGGTGAGTTATTTCAGCTATATCATGGGTGATTCCCCAAATTCAAGATTCGCCTGGTCTTTCAGCGCAAAAAGCAACTCAGGCCTTAATACTAGCGGGCGCGAAGGACTCACAATAGCGGCTTTGGCAAAGTGACCCCCAATGAAAGTTCAACTGGACGCTAATCATAATGTCGTGATCTGGTATACCCTTAACAAGCAAGACCTGTTCTCTCGAAGGTGCAATCTTGTAGATGTAAGAGATGGATCAAAATTATTGTTTGGGCTGGATGATGCCTTCTGCCTGGCAAAAGCGGTCACATCACAGTTGAAAATCTCTCTCTCTGACGTAAGGCACCATCTGGCGAAAAGATAAGCCCGCTATTAAAAGTTACTCAAGAAACTTGACTTGAATATCTTTTGGTTCGGTTTCTAAAATCAAAAATTGATGATAAAGGTATGCCCGATCTTCTGATGTAACGTGAGTCATTGACAACCGTGATAATGCGGGTAAAATGATGATGATGGAGAATCACTTATTATAAATCGTGAAGTCGATGAATTCTGATGTCTAATCTCTTCTTGAGATGTTAACAACTCCACACGCCGTATGGCATGATGACTGGTGGTGCGTCTCCCAATCCCAATGGTGATCACAAGGCGCGGTACTTACCAACTCGGTGCTGCTGCGTTGGAGTTGAAGATATCGTTTGCTTAGCAGAGCAAGCTATGAAAGACCGGGTTTATCTGCGGCGTATTAAAGCCAGCGGGGGCGACAAAGGCACGCCATCTGCAATCAGGGTGAGTTCTGGTCCGAAAAATGTCAAGCGGCGAAATGATCGATGGGACGACTCGGTTCAGTCAGTGCGGTCGATCGCCGGGCTGCTGACGTTCAGGCTGATCCGTCCACGATCCGGTCATGGAGATAGTGGCGTCACGTTGGTGGTCGATCGTGCATTGGAAAGCAGAAACGGTTGGTTCTGTCGACATCGATATCTCCGGTTACGGTGGCGGTTCAAGCGTTATTGAGCGGGAGATCAGGCTGTAGCTGAACCGAAGAAGCCGATGGGCCGGGTCTGCGTCGCTGGGCCAGCACTATCTGCGACCTCATATCTGCATCCGCGAAGGTCTTCGCGTCAAACCATACTCAAGCTGCGCGTCTTGGCGTCGTGTTTGATCGGCTGTATCTGCCATCGTGAAATTATCTCTGGTGCATTGCCATTGGCCGGACTTGGCGATGTCATCTATCGTCAGTATGGCGGAAACCAGTTCACCGTGCAATGGCGCCGCGCGGAAACAGCGCAATTGAGTTAATCAGGCTTCATTGGAACAGGCTACGGCAGTTCATCTGTTTATTAATGGCGATAATGTGATGGGATCTCCATCATCGTCTCCCCGCTAAGCGTGGCTGGCGCGCCAGTCTTCTCCATCGCCATGCGATTCGATCAGCAGCATTACCGAAAGGTCGCGGCCCGAGCTCATCGCTGGAAGATCGTGAAATGCGATATCGTTGATCTTGGCGGCGCTGGTTAGCTTCGCGAAGCTGTGGGCTTCCGGGCAAGATTCTCATGCGAAATCGCGGACTATGTCACCTGAGCCAGACCTTCGCCAGCTACGGCCTGTTCACCGCGTGTCGCGCTTCTCGATCAGTAACGATCACCGCGCGGATCCCCGCTTCCGTCTGCCTGGTCTCTGTCATCCTGTGCGCTCTGGGTAAAGCCGCTAAAATCAAGTGATAATGGTTTGACCACCATCAAGAGGTTTGCATATCATTGAGTACAGGTGTGCAGCCATATGTTTGTGACTAGCTCCACATATTTGAGGCATCTTTATCTTGGTTCTTGCTGATTCATGGATCAACAGTTGATAAAGTTGATACCCTCAGTTTGACCAGCCAGGTTGGGATGGCCGGTGATCTTCAGTTAGTAACACAATGACTTTTTTCCCCAGTGTCTTCCAAGTAATCATAAGCTGTCAGACAGGCAATAAATGTTAGGACCATGTGATGAGACAGTCACAAAGCAGGATTGTGTCAGCACATCATGCTTTATATGATAGCATCTAAGTCTGTATTTACAGAAAATCATCTTTTTAAATGATCAGCCTCTTGCGTCACAGCATCCAGCCACTTCAAAGTCATACAATCTTGAGATTATAATGCAGTCTTGCAGGTAAAAATTTCCCCCAATGAAACCATTGGTTTGTTATGCAGTGGGCTCTTCATACCATTCATCCAGCCTCATCTTTTATTATTAAGAAATGAGTGTGTATGGCTTATGGTGGCGTCTTTATCACTTCCCAAAGTGACCATCAATTATCAGTATGGTTCACCTGTTAAGAATAAGCATAGGTCTTTCAGGGCCCATGGTTTGTTAACAGAGCTAAAATTATCTAGTGTGTGTAATTAGCACCAGCTGCTTCCATATTCACAAGGCGATTGGTCAGTGTAAATCTGTCAGTCTAGCAGTAGTCACTTCCTTTGCCTCTAGTCAAGGTTTTTCAACATCAGATGGAGTTCATACTAGTCTTCTCAGTGATTAAAGGCATGTTAACAATGCTATCACTGCTAACATGCTAATGTGTGGAAGGGCTCGTGACTCAGCCCCTTCGCAAAGATGCCTCTTGCGAAGTGGTTGACTTTCGATCCCTAAAACTGTGATCTGATGTATTCAGTCCACAGCCCTAATGTTGGCCTTGAGCCTCAGGCCTCTTGTTAAGGCACTTCCAGTTCTTCTCTTGTATTTCAGATGGATCTTCTTTTTGGATGTTTCTGGAAAAATGCCTGATTGGCATCTTACATCTTTACCAGTTCCATTTACATTGGCATACATTCGTCTCAGGCAACCAGTAAAACCAGAATTTACGTAATGATTGGATTATTGATGGTTGGATCAAAATAAAGGCATGATCTGGGTAAAGCTTCTATATCAAGACAACGCCCTTTTTGATCAATTCATTCAAAGGAGAATCATGACCATTAGTAGAAAAAATTAGAAATTTTAAGGCGTGATGAACAAATTCATTGTGAGAACTCTAACTTTTGGCTCACGACTCAACAGTTGATGGTTGAGATGGCTAAGCACTATTACGCATCTGGCTATCCGCATAAAGACCATATATATAACTTGAAATGTAAATATCTTTTAAATTACTTCAAGGTCTGCTAGAAGTTTATCTTGCGACGCACCAAAACCTGAATCTCTGCAATGAATTCAGTCATTTCATTTTATAAATTCGTATCTTCAGCTCAAATGCCCATGCAACACAATAAATCTACCAAACCTGGTTCATAGATCTTGAGAGAAGTGCTTTCTGATTGTCTAAGTCCAAATAAAGGCCCTTCACTATCCTCTGACTAAATTTTTGTTTTAAAAGTGGTTCCATCGCGTCTACATATTTCCAGCTCTGGTTTGATGATAGCCACTCATAATCGTTCAATAATAGTGACTTCCACTCAGATCATCTATATATATCAGCGGGAATAAGGTGTGATACAGTCATTAATGTTTATATCAATCACGCTATATGTGTCCCTGAGATAGAATGTGGGTGTGCAAAAGTTCTCAAAACTGTAGTCTCTTCTTCTCAGTCAGCAGCTTGTGTGCGCCCCATCCAATGTAGTCTCTGGAGTTGAATCCTGCAGCCTGGGTGATCATAAGGATCGATCAGTTGAGTCCTCAACTGCACCTGTAATAAACAATTATGGAAGTCTGCAGTACATCTTGGGAAAAATAGATGTTGAGTTCTGTAAGCCATTGAGAGTACCCAAGGAGGAGGGGTCATGTATTCAGAGGCCAGCCCTTTTATGTATGTTACAATAAAAACAGCAGCAGATCCTCTAGAATTCTCTCTTGTATATCTTATTTGCGTTTGTGTTAGTTTAAGATTCATCTCTCACTTTGATTTATGTATCTGACATTAATTCTCATAACACCTCTGCTTGGTTCATCACTCTGATTACCTTCAGTCTTGGGGACTCCTTAATGATATATATGAACGTATAAAGGCACCAAAACTAAGTACTGCCTTGAACTCGATGCAATCTCTCTATTGACGACTCCATCATGTTTCTTGAGCGTTCTTCATTCCATAACATTAGTAGCAGGGTGACCATCATGTGAACACATCTCAATCTTCAATTCATATCAATTCAATCTCAAAATCAACACGCACCATGTGGCTCACCTTCATCTCACCATTATTGCTCAACCACTCGAATATAATATGGATGCGGGTGCGGTAGATACTTCAGCTTCAGCTTGGCACATAACTCTTTGCTTGCTAGATTGCGACAACTCCCGCCATCAATAATGACCTTGCAAGCTTTATCGGGACCAACTAGTGCCTTTGTTTGGAACAAATTACAGCGCCGTGTAGATGCACCTGATCGCACATTAAGAACACGTCTGCGAGACAACAATAGTTTGAGCTTCTGAAGGAAAAGCATCATAACCATCACTATCATAATCATCCTCATCCGGAGCATTTGGATCAACATCATCTCCAGCTTCATACTCATTCTCCTCATTAATGATCATAACTTTGCGATTAGGACAATCCTTCTTGAAGTGACCCTTGCCACCACATGTATGACAAACCATATCACGGTTGCGCGCTGTCGACATGTTAGAACTAGTTCCACTTGCTGCAGGAGAGGGCTTCTTTGTGTTGGTGACACTAGAGACCGGCTTGCTAGACGAAGAAGGAACATCCGCAGGGCGCGAAGATGGCGCCATGGAGGGCGGCGCGCGGGGTGTATAGCGCCCAGCACCTGTAGCACGGCCCTTCATTTGCAGTTCTTCAGCCAACTGTGACTCAGCTTCTCTTGCATGATGTAGTAGCTCATTCATAGTAGCGTAAGTGTGATGACGCACAATGCCCTTGATGTTAAATCTGAGACCATTCAGAAATCTCTGTAGTGTCATCTCAAGAGACTCACGGACACGGGCACGCTGCATAAGCATCTCCATCTCCATGTAGTAAGCATCAACTATCAACACACCTTGTTTCAATTGGGTCAACTTGTCAAAGACGGAACGCAAGTAATTGGTAGGCACAAAACGAGCTCTCATTGCCGCCTTCATAGCACGCCATGTGATAATAGGCAGCTCACCATCTTCTTCTCGAGCACTCACAAGTCCATCCCACCAACGCAATGCATAGCCATCAAATTCGTAGGAAGCAAGCTTGATCTTCCTATCTTCGCATAGTCGGGATGTAAACGCCATAATCTCTCAATCTTCAGCTTCCCATGTAAGATATTCTTCAACATCAGCACTCTCCTTCAAATCTGGGAATTGAGAACTTGGGCTTACCCAAACCATCGTCTTGTTGTTGTAGAACACGTTGGGCTCCGACGGGACAAAACCACGACCACGGAACGCATCACCAACGCCACGTCCAAGACCACGACCAACACCACGCCCTTGAGCATGAGCAGCTTCGGCATTGTCACCTTGCACACTGCCATCTTCATCAAGTGGTGGTTGTTGTTGCACCATTGTACGTATCTCACCAACGGCGGTTGTCAAAGCTTGTATAGATGCTTGAAGAGTCGTCACCGACGTTTGAACGGTGTTAACCGCTGTAGTAGTCTCATCGACCTTCAAGTGAACACTCTGAATATCCTTGTCCAACGCTTCATTGGCAACACGAATTTCACGTTGTAGGTGATCACGTAGTGCCTCATACTCCAGCCAAGTAACTGTCGCTGCTGGATCCTTTTTCTGCATCACATCAACATTCTCGGTAGAAGACATAATTAGTAGGTTAGTGCACTAAACAAAAATCTTTGGTGGTACTCTCACAACTCACTCAAAACTGATAAGAAAGGTAAATCTTACCGCTCCAAAGTGAATTAGTATTGCTTACCAACTTGGATTGACTGACTAGTGCACGGATGTAGCGAAGCGAATATCAAGGGTATAAGAACAATCACACGACAAAGCAGGATTTATGTGGGGCTGTAGGTGGGCTACCTATTTGCACCAATAACAAGCTCTAGCGCTGACCGTAGACAACCAAAGATACTCACACAAGGCGATATAATGGGGCAATGCAACTATATGTAGGAAAAGTTGCAATGCACTAGAGAGACGCTAGCAAAGCTCAATGAGACAGACACAAGATTGCTCAACTACGGGTGCAGTAAAGTAAACTCAGGCCTTCACTTGATTCAACTAGCACAACACTTTTTCTTTTTGGATTTTTCTTTTTGTATAACACTCGCAGCTATGTAGCTCTTTTTGCTTCTTTTCAATTTTCTCTTTTTTTTTTTGGACTCAACTCCTTGATAACACGGCCAACAGAAATTGCAAAGCACCAAAACCCTAACGAGCAGCCTGTCGAGCGGTAAAACTAGTCTCTTCTGGGGAAGTTCCTAGTCACTTTATATCGATAGGCTGTGTCTATGGTTGGGAACAAGCACACTGTACGCTATGTGGACTCAGAGTAACAAACTGACACACTATGATAAACTAGATGATAGAGAAAACACAAACCCTAACAATTCTACTAGATGAAAGATAAAGATACGCAAAAACAACTACGAAAAGCAACTAAAACTCGAAATTAGTGCAATCGAAGGCTATGGCAAACCCTAACCCTAACTTTTTATGGCTTTTTCTGGATAGGAAAAACACTCACAACTCAACTATGGGGTGGATTGTGGATGGCTTACCGAGGAAAACTGGAAATCTGATACCAAGATGATAAGGGGTGGCCCGATCTTCTCAGTAAGCGACGGGTGTTGATGAACACGTGATGGTAGCAACGGATGAAATCGATGATGATGAGGAGGATAACTTGTATGATGCCGACGAAGTCTCTCGATTGATTCCCGATGCCAATGCAACAGCTCTCAACCCCGCAAGATATTCGCAACTCCACACACTTGCGCACGTAGCCGCCGACCACGAAGCGGTAGATTGCAATCTTCTAATCCCCAATGGAACAAGCAGATCACACAAACTTTCGAGAGCATAAAACTCCAGATCGCAACGAATTGGAGAGTTGGGGAACAATAGTTTTGCTTAGC
The DNA here is from genome assembly GCF_022539505.1 of Lolium rigidum. Classification (NCBI taxonomy): domain Eukaryota; kingdom Viridiplantae; phylum Streptophyta; class Magnoliopsida; order Poales; family Poaceae; genus Lolium; species Lolium rigidum. Next base: position 75,782,754 of record NC_061512.1, on the reverse strand, counting down.
AAACAACTATGAACTAGGGTTTATCTTAAACGTGGTCTAAAGCAGCTAGGGGGTCGTCCAAGGCACTTATATAGGCGTTCGGGACGAGTTCTGGTCGAAAAAAACAAGTAAAACCGACCCAGAATAGATCTGGTCGAGACAGACTCGGACTAGTCCGGTCTGGGATCCGGTCAACCGGGCTGTGGACCGGGCGGTCCGGTCTGTGGTCCGGTCAACCGGGCTGGTGACCGGGCGGTCCGGTCGGTGGTCCGGTCAACCGGTCGGAAACCGGAAAACTGCGAGGTTTCCGGTTTCTGTCCGCGACGATACGCTCCCTCCGGTTGGTGGCCGGTTTACGGCCGGTCGACCGGGCCAGGGACCGGGCTGGCCGGTCTGGAGGCCGGTCGGACCGGGTTCTGGACCGGCCTGGACTTCTTCTTCTCCTCTCGCGCATTCCTCCCGCTCCTCCTCGCGCGTCCATGAGATATCTTCATGTCCAGCTCCATGTCCAGCTTCACGGCCCTCTTGACGTCCGTCTTCAAGTCCAGCTGCTCCTCTCCTCGTGCGATGCTTGTCTCCTCTTGATACCCGATGATACATAAGTAATAGGACTTAGGCAAGTATAAAGTTCTCATCAATCAAAGTATCGTTTAGAAACAAGTTCACTCGTTGTTTAAGTAGCTTCGCACGAGCTCTTGTAATTGGTCCAATCCGAACTTCATTGGACTTGAGCTTCACAGCAGGTTCATCTTCATTTGTTAATGACGGAGGTAGTAGTGAGGTAGGGATGTCCTCATCACTAGACCAAGCTTCTTTAAAACTCTCTTCACCACCTTGTTTAAAAGTAAAGATCGATTCCTCAGGTGATAGAGTAACAACTACATGACTAGTCATGATAATAAAATGCGAGTAACTAATTTTTTTGTGTTTTTGATATAGAGATCAAGACAACAAATAAAGTAAATGCAAGTAACTAATTTTTTTGTATTTTTGATATAGAGAACAAACAAAGCAGTAAATAAAGTAAAATAAAGCAAGACAAAAACAAAGTAAAGAGATTGGATGTGGGAGACTCCCCTTGCAGCGTGTCTTGATCTCCCCGGCAACGGCACCAGAAAATATCTGGCGTGTAGTTGACGTGGGAGTTAGAAATCTTTGTGTTGTAAATTTTCTTCAGTTCCCCGGCAACGGCGCCAGAAAATATCTTGCTGGCGTGTAGTTGACACACGTCTGTTGGGAACCCCAAGAGGAAGGTGTGATGCGTACAGCAGCAAGTTTTCCCTCAGTAAGAAACCAAGGTTATCGAACCGAAGAGGAGTCAAGGAACACGTGAAGGTTGTTGGTGACGGAGTGTAGTGCAGCGCAACACCGGGGATTCCGGCGCCAACGTGGAACCTGCACAACACAATCACAATACTTTGCCCCAACTTAACAAGTGAGGTTGTCAATCTCACCGGCTTGCTCGTAAACAAAGGATTAAACGTATGGTGTGGAAAATAATGTTTGTTTGCGAAGAACAAGAAAGAACAGAGTTTGCGTGAGATTATATTTCAGATGTAAAAGAATGGACCGGGGTCCACAGCTCACTAGTGGTGTCTCTCCGATAAGATAAATAGCATGTTGGGTGAACGAATTACAGCTTGGGCAATTGACAAATAGAGAGGGCATAACAATGCACATACATATCACGATGACTACTATGAGATTTAATCAGTGGCATTACGACAAAGTACATAGACCGCTATCCAGCATGCATCTATGCCTAAAAAGTCCACCTTCAGGTTAGCATCCGCACCCCTTCCAGTATTAAGTTGCAAACAACAGACAATTGAATTAAGTAAGGTGCGTAATGTAATCAACACAAATATCCTTAGACAAAGCGTTGATGTTTTATCCCTAGTGGCAACAGCACATCCACAACCTTAGAACTTTCTCGTCACTCGTCCTGCATTCAATGGAGGCATGAACCCACTATCGAGCATAAATACCCCCTCTTGGAGTTACAAGTATCAACTTGGCCAGAGCCTCTACTAGCAACGGAGAGCATGCAAGAACATAAACAACATATATATGATAGATTGATAATCAACTTGACATAGTATTCCATATTCATCGAATCCCAACAAACACAACATGTAGCATTACAAATAGATGATCTTGATCATGATAGGCAGCTCACAAGATCTAACATGATAGCACAATGAGGAGAAGACAACCATCTAGCTACCGCTATGGACCCATAGTCCAGGGGTGAACTACTCACACATCAATCCGGAGGCGATCATGGTGATGAAGAGTCCTCCGGGAGATGATTCCTCTCCGGCAGGGTGCCGGAGGCGATCTCCTGAATCCCCCGAGATGGGATTGGCGGCGGCGGTATCTCCGGAAGGTTTTCCGTATCGTGGCTCTCGGCATAGGGGTTTTCGCGACGAAGGCTATAAGCAGGCGGAAGGGCGGAGTTGGAGGGCCGACGAGGGGCCCACACCATAGGGCGGCGCGGTCCCCCTCTAGCCGCGCCGGCCTATGGTCCGGCCACCTCGTGGCCCCACTTCGTATCCCCTTCGCCTTCGGAAGCTCCGTGGAAAAATAAGACCCCGGGCGTTGATTTCGTCCAACTCCGAGAATATTTCCTTTGTAGGATTTCTCGAAACCAAAACAGCAGAAAACACAGAATCGGCTCTTCGGAATCTCGTCAATAGGTTAGTACCGGAAAATGCATAATAATGACATAAAGTGTGTATAAAACATGTGAGTATCATCATAAAAGTAGAATGTAACATAAGAAGTTATAGATACGTTTGAGACGTATCACTCACCCAAAATGGTAAGGAAATAGAATATCACTTTTGAGTTCCTGCTTTCTAAGAAAAATCCACAGGTCTTGCTCCACGTCGGCGGGGTGATTTTGTAACACATATCCGTCTTCCCGCTCCCATTTTTCCCGCCATTTGTCACTACATATATGTAGCCCGGCTTGGACAGCATTATGATCACATCTCTACAATCTCTCATCACTCTCTCATGGCTTCCACCGTACCCACTCTAACCTACCAGCAGGTGGAGAAGCTTTGCGCCTCGAACTACCCTTGCCCACCGGGCTACCGCGTCCCCGCCGGCTGGAGCCTAAGCGCCGGAGGCGTGCCGGTCCCTCCCGTCCCTCAGGGTACTGCGCGCCGGGCGGCCATCACGAACCACTACTACCTCGACCTCACGCCGGAGCAGCGGATGAATCCCGATACGTCTCCGACGTATCGATAATTTCTTATGTTCCATGCCATATTATTGATGATACCTACATGTTTTATGCACACTTTATGTCATATTCGTGCATTTTCCGGAACTAACCTATTAACAAGATGCCGAAGAGCCAGCTTCTGTTTTCTCGCTGTTTTTGGTTCCGTAAATCCTAGTAAAGAAATATTCTCGAATTGGACGAAATCAAGACCTAGGGTCCTATTTTTCCCGAGCCTTCCGAACACCCGAGAGCCGCCGTAGGGAAGCCCCGGGGGCCCCACACCACACCCCGGCGCGGCCGGAGGGGGCCGCGCCGCCCTATGGTGTGGGCCCCCAGGCCCCTCCGAGGCTGCCCTTCCGCCTATTTAAAGCCTCCGTCGCGAAAACCCCGAGACGAAGAACCACGATACGGAAAACCTTCCGGAGCCGCCGCCATCGCGAAGCCAAGATCCGGGGGACAGGAGTCTCCGTTCCGGCACCCCGCCGGAGCGGGGAAGTGCCCCCGAAGGCTTCTCCATCGACACCGCTGCCATCTCCACCGCCATCTTCATCACCGCTGCTGCTCCCATGAGGAGGGAGTAGTTCTCCATCGAGGCTCTGGGCCGTACCGGTAGCTATGTGGTTCATCTCTCCTATGTGCTTCAATACAATAATCTCATGAGCTGCCTTACATGATTGAGATTCATATGATGATGCTTGTAATCTAGATGTCACTATGCTAGTCAAGTGAGTTTTACTTATGTGATCTCCGGAGACTCCTTGTCCCACGTGTGTAAAGGTGACAAAGTGTGTGCACCGTGTGGGTCTCTTAGGCTATATTTCACAGAATACTTACTCACCGTTATGAATGGCGTAGTGAAGTGCTTATTTATATCTCTTTATGATTGCAATGTGTTTTGTATCACAATTTATCTATGTGCTACTCTAGTGATGTTATTAAAGTAGTTTATTCCTCCCGCACGGTGTAATGGTGACAAGTGTGTGCATCCGTGTTAGTACTTGGCGTATGCTATGATTATGATCTCTTGTAGATTATGAAGTTAACTATTGCTATGATGGTATTAATGTGATCTATTCCTCCTACATAGTGTGAAGGTGACAGTGTGCATACTATGTTAGTACTTGGTTTAGTCTTATTGATCTTTCTTGCACTCTAAGGTTATTTAAATATGAACATTGAATTGTGGAGCTTGTTAACTCCGGCATTGAGGGTTCGTGTAATCCTACGCAATGTGTTCATCATCCAACAAGAGTGTAGAGTATGCATTTATCTATTCCGTTATGTGATCAATGTTGAGAGTGTCCACTAGTGAAAGTCTAATCCCTAGGCCTTGTTCCTAAATATCGCTATCGCCGCTTGTTTATCGTTTTACCGCATTACTACCGCTGCGTTACTACCGCTGCGTTACTACTGCTTGTTTATCGTCCCGGGCAAAGCACTTTTCTCGGTGCCGTTGCTACTACTTATTCATACCACCCGTATTTCACTATCTCTTCGCCGAACTAGTGCACCTATTAGGTGTGTTGGGGACACAAGAGACTTCTTGCTTTGTGGTTGCAGTGGTTGCATGAGAGGGATATCTCTGACCTCTTCCTCCCCGAGTTCGATAAACCTTGGGTGATCCACTTAAGGGAAACATGCCGCTGTTCTACAAACCTCTCGCTCTTGGAGGCCCAACACTGTCTACAAGAATAGAAGCTCCCGTAGACATCAAGCACTTTTTCTGGCGCCGTTGCCGGGGAGGAAAGGTAAAAAGGCACTCATACTCCGGTCCTAGGTAACAGTACTTTTCTGGCGCCGTTGTGTTTGTGCTCGAAGCTATTTCCTTTAGATCCTGCAATTGCATCTTTTTGTTTCTTGTTTACACTAGTTTGGCATAATGGACAACAATGAGCTTCTTATTCTATTTCCTGATTTAAAACATGAATTGTTTGATGCGAAAATTAAAAAACCTATGGAATCTTATTTGCATGCTCGGTAGTAATATTAGTATGAACGCTTTGAACACCATTGTTGATAATAATGTAGAAAGTTCTAAGCTTGGGGAAGCTGGTTTTCATGATCTTTTTAGTCCCCCAAGCCTTGAGGAGAAAATTTTCTTTGATGATACTTTGCCTCCTATTTATGATGATTATAATGATAGTGGTATTTTGGTGCCACCTACTATGGAGAGTAAATTTTGTTGTGATTATACTATGCCTCCTACACTCGATGAGAATAATAATGATAGCTACTTTGTTGAATTTGCTCCCACTACAACTAATAAAATTGATTATGCCTATGTGGAGAGTAATAATTTTATGCATGAGACTCATGATAAGAATGCTTTATGTGATAGTTATATTGTTGAGTTTGCTCATGATGCTACTGAAAGTTATTATGAGAGAGGAAAATATGGTTGTAGAAATTTTCATGTTACTAAAATGCCTCTCTATGTGCTGAAATTTTTGATGCTACACTTGTTTTATCTTCCTATGCTTGTTACTTTGCTCTTCATGAATTTGTTTATTTACAAGATTCCTATGCATAGGAAGCATGTTAGACTTAAATGTGTTTTGAATTTGCCTCTTGATGCTCTCTTTTGCTTCAACTACTATTTCTTACGAGTGCATCATTAAAACCGCTGAGCCCATCTTAATGGCTATAAAGAAAGAACTTCTTGGGAGATAACCCATGTGTTATTTTGCTACAGTACTTTGTTTTATATTTGTGTCTTGGAAGTTGTTTACTACTGTAGCAACCTCTCCTTATCTTAGTTTTGAGTTTTGTTGTGCCAAGTAAAGTCTTTGATAGTAAAGTAAGTACTAGATTTGGATTACTCGCGCAGTTCCAGATTTCTTTGCTGTCACGAATCTGGGTCTACCTCCCTGTAGGTAGCTCAGAAAATTAAGCCAATTTACGTGCATGATCCTCAGATATGTACGCAACTTTCATTCAATTTGAGCATTTTCATTTGAGCAAGTCTGGTGGCCTAATAAAATCCATCTTTTCGGACTGTTCTGTTTTGACAGATTCTGCCTTTTATTTCGCATTACCTCTTTTGCTATGTTGGATGAATTTCTTTGATCCATTAATGTCCAAGTAGCTTTATGCAATGTCCAGAAGTGTTAAGAATGATTGTGTCACCTCTGAACATGTTAATTTTTATTATGCACTAACCCTCTAATGAGTTGTTTCGAGTTTGGTGTGGAGGAAGTTTTCAAGGATCAAGAGAGGAGTATGATGCAATATGATCAAGGAGAGTGAAAACTCTAAGCTTGGGGATGCCCCGGTGGTTCACCCCTGCATATTCTAAGAAGACTCAAGCTGTCTAAGCTTGGGGATGCCCAAGGCATCCCCTTCTTCATCGACAACATTATCGGGTTCCTCCCCCGAAACTATATTTTTATTTCGTCACATCTTATGCACTTTGCTTGGAGCGTCGGTTTGTTTTTGTTTTTTTGTTTTGTTTGAATAAAATGGATCCTAGCATTCACTTTGTGGGAGAGAGACACGCTCCGCTGTAGCATATGGACAAGTATGTCCTTAGGCTCTACTCATAGTATTCATGGCGAAGTTTCTTCTTCGTTAAATTGTTATATGGTTGGAATTGGAAAATGATACATGTAGTAACTCTAAAATGTCTTGGATAATTTGATACTTGGCAATTGTTGTGCTCATGTTTAAGCTCTTGCATCATATACTTTGCACCTATTAATGAAGAAACACTTAGAGCTTGCTAATTTGGTTTGCATATTTGATTTCTCTAGAGTCTAGATAATATCTAGTATTGAGTTTTGAATAACAAGGAAGACGGTGTAGAGTCTTATAATGTTTACAATATGTCTTTTATGTGAGTTTTGCTGCACCGTTCATCCTTGTGTTTGTTTCAAATAACCTTGCTAGCCTAAACCTTGTATCGAGAGGGAATACTTCTCATGCATCCAAAATACTTGAGCCAACCACTATGCCATTTGTGTCCACCATACCTACCTACTACATGGTATTTATCCGCCATTCCAAAGTAAATTGCTTGAGTGCTACCTTTAAAATTCCATCATTCACCTTTGCAATATATAGCTCATGGGACAAATAGCTTAAAAACTATTGTGGTATTGAATATGTACTTATGCACTTTATCTCTTATTAAGTTGCTTGTTGTGCGATAACCATGTTTCGGGGGACGCCATCAACTATTCTTTGTTGAATATCATGTGAGTTGCTATGCATGTCCGTCTTGTCTGAAGTAATAGAGATCTACCACCTTTATGGTTGGAGCATGCATATTGTTAGAGAAGAACATTGGGCCGCTAACTAAAGCCATGAATCATGGTGGAAGTTTCAGCTTTGGACACACATCCTCAATCTCATATGAGAATAATAATTGTTGCCACATGCTTATGCATTAAAGAGGAGTCCATTATCTGTTGTCCATGTTGTCCCGGTATGGATGTCTAAGTTGAGAATAATCAAAAGCGAGAAATCCAAAATGCGAGCTTTCTCCTTAGACCTTTGTACAGGCGGCATGGAGGTACCCCATTGTGACACTTGGTTAAAACATGTGCATTGCAAAGATCCGGTAGTCCAAGCTAATTAGGACAAGGTGCGGGCACTATTAGTATACTAAGCATGAGACTTGCAACTTGTAAGATATAATTTACATAACTCATATGCTTTATTACCACCGTTGACAAAATTGTTTCATGTTTTCAAAATAAAAGCTCTAGCACAAATATAGCAATCGATGCTTTCCTCTTTGAAGGACCATTCTTTTACTTTTATGTTGAGTCAGTTCACCTATCTCTCTCCTCCTCAAGAAGCAAACACTTGTATGAACTATGCATTGATTCCTACATACTTGCATATTGCACTTGTTATATTACTCTATGTTGACAATTATCCATGAGATATACATGTTACAAGTTGAAAGCAACCGCTGAAACTTAATCTTCCTTTGTGTTGCTTCAATACCTTTACTTTGATTTATTGCTTTATGAGTTAACTCTTATGCAAGACTTATTAATGCTTGTCTTGAAGTACTATTCATGAAAAGTCTTTGCTTTATGATCCACTTGTTTACTCATGTCATTACCATTGTTTTGATCGCTGCATCCACTACATATGTTTACAAATAGTATGATCAAGGTTATGATGGCATGTCACTTCAGTAAATTATCTTTGTTATCGTTTTACCTCGCTCGGACGAGCAGAACTAAGCTTGGGGATGCTTGATACATCTCCGACGTATCGATAATTTCTTATGTTCCATGCCATATTATTGATGATACCTACATGTTTTATGCACACTTTATGTCATATTCTTGCATTTTCCGGAACTAACCTATTAACAAGATGCCGAAGAGCCGCTCTGTTTTCTCGCTGTTTTTGGTTCCGTAAATCCTAGTAAAGAAATATTCTCGGAATTGGACGAAATCAAGACCCAGTGGTCCTATTTTTCCCGAGCCTTCCGAACACCCGAGAGCCGCCGAGGGAAGCCCCGGGGGCCCCACACCACACCCCGGCGCGGCCGGAGGGGGCCGCGCCGCCCTATGGTGTGGGCCCCCAGTGCCCCTCCGAGGCTGCCCTTCCGCCTATTTAAAGCCTCCGTCGCGAAAACCCCGAGACGAAGAACCACGATACGGAAAACCTTCCGGAGCCGCCGCCATCGCGAAGCCAAGATCCGGGGGACAGGAGTCTCCGTTCCGGCACCCTCGCCGGAGCGGGGAAGTGCCCCCGAAGGCTTCTCCATCGACACCGCTGCCATCTCCACCGCCATCTTCATCACCGCTGTCGCTCCCATGAGGAGGGAGTAGTTCTCCATCGAGGCTCGGGGCTGTACCGGTAGCTATGTGGTTCATCTCTCTCCTATGTGCATCAATACAATAATCTCATGAGCTGCCTTACATGATTGAGATTCATATGATGATGCTTGTAATCTAGATGTCACTATGCTAGTCAAGTGAGTTTTACTTATGTGATCTCCGGAGACTCCTTGTCCCACGTGTGTAAAGGTGACAGTGTGTGCACCGTGTGGGTCTCTTAGGCTATATTTCACGTAATACTTACTCACCGTTATGAATGGCGTAGTGAAGTGCTTATTTATATCTCTTTATGATTGCAATGTGTTTTGTATCACAATTTATCTATGTGCTACTCTAGTGATGTTATTAAAGTAGTTTATTCCTCCTGCACGATGTAATGGTGACAGTGTGTGCATCCGTGTTAGTACTTGGCGTATGCTATGATTATGATCTCTTGTAGATTATGAAGTTAACTATTGCTATGATGGTATTAATGTGATCTATTCCTCCTACATAGTGTGAAAGGTGACAGTGTGCATACTATGTTAGTACTTGGTTTAGTCTTATTGATCTTTCTTGCACTCTAAGGTTATTTAAATATGAACATTGAATTGTGGAGCTTGTTAACTCCGGCATTGAGGGTTCGTGTAATCCTACGCAATGTGTTCATCATCCAACAAGAGTGTAGAGTATGCATTTATCTATTCTCGTTATGTGATCAATGTTGAGAGTGTCCACTAGTGAAAGTCTAATCCCTAGGCCTTGTTCCTAAATATCGCTATCGCTGCTTGTTTACTCGTTTCTATCGTTACACTCACTGCTGCGTTACTACCGCTTGTTTATCGTCCCGGGCAAAGCACTTTTCCGGTGCCATTGCTACTACTTATTCATACCACCCGTATTTCACTATCTCTTCGCCGAACTAGTGCACCTATTAGGTGTGTTGGGGACACAAGAGACTTCTTGCTTTGTGGTTGCAGGGTTGCATGAGAGGGATATCTCCGACCTCTTCCTCCCCGAGTTCGATAAACCTTGGGTGATCCACTTAAGGGAAACTTGTCTGCTGTTCTACAAACCTCTCGCTCTTGGAGGCCCAACACTGTCTACAAGAATAGAAGCTCCCGTAGACATCAAGCACTTTTCTCGGCGTCGTTGTCGGGAGGAAAGGTAAAAAGGCACTCATACTCCGGTTCCAGTGTAACGTACTTTTCTGGCGCCGTTGTGTTTGTGCTCGAAGCTATTTCCTTTAGATCCTGCAATTGCATCTTTTTGTTTCTTGTTTACACTAGTTTGGCATAATGGACAACAATGAGTTTCTTATTCTATTTCCTGATTTAAAACATGAATTGTTTGATGCGAAAATTAAAAAACCTATGGAATCTTATTTGCATGCTCGGTAGTAATATTAGTATGAACGCTTTGAACACCATTGTTGATAATAATGTAGAAAGTTCTAAGCTTGGGGAAGCTGGTTTTCATGATCTTTTTAGTCCCCCAAGCATTGAGGAGAAAATTTTCTTTGATGATACTTTGCCTCCTATTTATGATGATTATAATGATAGTGGTCTTTTGGTGCCACCTACTATGGAGAGTAAATTTTGTTGTGATTATACTATGCCTCCTACACTCGATGAGAATAATAATGATAGCTACTTTGTTGAATTTGCTCCCACTACAACTAATAAAATTGATTATGCCTATGTGGAGAGTAATAATTTTATGCATGAGACTCATGATAAGAATGCTTTATGTGATAGTTATATTGTTGAGTTTGCTCATGATGCTAGTGAAAGTTATTATGAGAGAGGAAAATATGGTTGTAGAAATTTTCATGTTACTAAAATGCCTCTCTATGTGCTGAAATTTTTGATGCTACACTTGTTTTATCTTCCTATGCTTGTTACTTTGCTCTTCATGAATTTGTTTATTTACAAGATTCCTATGCATAGGAAGCATGTTAGACTTAAATGTGTTTTGAATTTGCCTCTTGATGCTCACTTTTGCTTCAACTACTATTTCTTACGAGTGCATCATTAAAACTGCTGAGCCCATCTTAATGGCTATAAAGAAATAACTTCTTGGGAGATAACCCATGTGTTATTTTGCTACAGTACTTTGTTTTATATTTGTGTCTTGGAAGTTGTTTACTACTGTAGCAACCTCTCCTTATCTTAGTTTTGAGTTTTGTTGTGCCAAGTAAAGTCTTTGATAGTAAAGTAAGTACTAGATTTGGATTACTGCGCAGTTCCAGATTTCTTTGCTGTCACGAATCAGGGTCTACCTCCCTGTAGGTAGCTCAGAAAATTAAGCCAATTTACGTGCATGATCCTCAGATATGTACGCAACTTTCATTCAATTTGAGCATTTTCATTTGAGCAAGTCTGGTGGCCTAATAAAATCCATCTTTATGGACTGTTCTGTTTTGACAGATTCTGCCTTTTATTTCGCATTGCCTCTTTTGCTATGTTGGATGAATTTCTTTGATCCATTAATGTCCAGTAGCTTTATGCAATGTCCAGAAGTGTTAAGAATGATTGTGTCACCTCTGAACATGTTAATTTTTATTATGCACTAACCCTCTAATGAGTTGTTTCGAGTTTGGTGTGGAGGAAGTTTTCAAGGATCAAGAGAGGAGTATGATGCAATATGATCAAGGAGAGTGAAAGCTCTAAGCTTGGGGATGCCCGGTGGTTCACCCCTGCATATTCTAAGAAGACTCAAGCGTCTAAGCTTGGGGATGCCCAAGGCATCCCCTTCTTCATCGACAACATTATCAGGTTCCTCCCCTGAAACTATATTTTTATTTCGTCACATCTTATGCACTTCGCTTGGAGCGTCTGGCTTGTTTTTGTTTTTTGTTTTGTTTGAATAAAATGGATCCTAGCATTCACTTTGTGGGAGAGAGACACGCTCCGCTGTAGCATATGGACAAGTATGTCCTTAGGCTCTACTCATAGTATTCATGGCGAAGTTTCTTCTTCGTTAAATTGTTATATGGTTGGAATTGGAAAATGATACATGTAGTAACTCTAAAATGTCTTGGATAATTTGATACTTGGCAATTGTTGTGCTCATGTTTAAGCTCTTGCATCATATACTTTGCACCTATTAATGAAGAAACACTTAGAGCTTGCTAATTTGGTTTGCATATTTGGTTTCTCTAGAGTCTAGATAATATCTAGTATTGAGTTTTGAACAACAAGGAAGACGGTGTAGAGTCTTATAATGTTTACAATATGTCTTTTATGTGAGTTTTGCTGCACCGTTCATCCTTGTGTTTGTTTCAAATAACCTTGCTAGCCTAAACCTTGTATCGAGAGGGAATACTTCTCATGCATCCAAAATACTTGAGCCAACCACTATGCCATTTGTGTCCACCATACCTACCTACTACAATTTATCTATGTGCTACTCTAGTGATGTTATTAAAGTAGTTTATTCCTCCTGCACGGTGTAATGGTGACAGTGTGTGCATCCGTGTTAGTACTTGGCGTATGCTATGATTATGATCTCTTGTAGATTATGAAGTTAACTATTGCTATGATGGTATTAATGTGATCTATTCCTCCTACATAGTGTGAAGGTGACAGTGTGCATACTATGTTAGTACTTGGTTTAGTCTTATTGATCTTTCTTGCACTCTAAGGTTATTTAAATATGAACATTGAATTGTGGAGCTTGTTAACTCCGGTATTGAGGGTTCGTGTAATCCTACGCAATGTGTTCATCATCCAACAAGAGTGTAGAGTATGCATTTATCTATTCTGTTATGTGATCAATGTTGAGAGTGTCCACTAGTGAAAGTCTAATCCCTAGGCCTTGTTCCTAAATATCGCTATCGCTGCTTGTTTACTCGTTTTATCTAGCGTTACTACTGCTGCGTTACTACTGTCTGCGTTACTACCGCTTGTTTCATCGTCCTGGGCAAAGCACTTTTCTCGGTGCCGTTGCTACTACTTATTCATACCACCCGTATTTCACTATCTCTTCGCCGAACTAGTGCACCTATTAGGTGTGTTGGGGACACAAGAGACTTCTTTCTTTGTGGTTGCAGGGTTGCATGAGAGGGATATCTTTGACCTCTTCCTCCCTGAGTTCGATAAACCTTGGGTGATCCACTTAAGGGAAACTTGCTGCTGTTCTACAAACCTCTGCTCTTGGAGGCCCAACACTGTCTACAAGAATAGAAGCTCCCGTAGACATCAAATCCCCGCTGGCATCCCGATAACCAGCATACTTGGGACGCCTTCTTCATCAATCGGCATGACAGGGCGCTCGCCAGGTATGAGGAGGACGGTCTACCTCCTGGGAACTTCCACGAGGCCGGCCGTCGGCTATGGTGGTACGGCCGGACTCTACAGAGCGTCATGGACTACATCACAGCCGGTGATATCCCCCGCCTGCGCTACCCTCAATTCGAGCCACGAGCGCCGCCCGACGACAGCGACGACGGCAGCGACGACGACGACAACAACTTAGAAGGCGACGACTACCAGTACAACGGCGGCGACTATGAAGACTACGAGTATGCATATTATACGCCTAGGCAGGAGTATGACTAAGTCACTCCAAATTTCATGTATCATCAGTGGTATCTCGAATCAATCGAATCATTCGAAAATGGACACCAAACACATCACAGATAATATAATTCACATGATCCATTCAACAAAGTTTGGTACAATAAATTATTCCACATCATTTCTTCCCTTGTGTCCCTGCTTGCTTACGATTGTGCCGTATCCATGGAGCATCCTCATCATTTAACTTAATGCTTGGGTCGGTGTTCACTTTGAAGGGCGGAATTTCACCAAACATATTATAATCTTCCGACATGTCCGTCTTGTCCTCCACTCCCACGATGTTTCTTTTCCCCGAAAGAACAATGTGGCGCTTTGGATCATCGCATGATGTACTCGTTTTCTTATCTTTCCGTTTCCTCGGTTTGCTACTCATGTCCTTCACATAGAAAACCTGAGCGACATCTTTGGCTAGGACGAATGGTTCGTCAAGGTAACCAAGATTGTTGAAATCCACCATTGTCATTCCGTATTGCTTGGTCCACCTTTACCCCACCTCCTGTTAGCTTGAACCATTTGCACCGGAACAAAGGGACCTTAAAGGAGGGTCCATAGTCAAGTTCCCATATCTCCTCTATGTAACCATAATATGTGACCTTTTGCCCATTCTCGGTTGTTGCATCAAAGCGGACACCACTGTTTTGGTTGGTGCTCTTTTTATCTTGGGCGATCGTGTAAAATGTATTCCCATTTATCTCGTACCCTTGGAAAGTCGTTATAGTCGAAGATGGTGTCTTGGCCAACATGTACAGCTGATCTCCAACATCATTTTCATTCATTAAATGTTTTCTCAACCAACTGCCGAAAGTCTCCATGTGAGCCTTTCTAATCCAGGATTCAGGCTTCCCCGGGTTGTCCGAGCGTAAAATATTCTTGTGTTTCTCAAAGTACGGAGCCACCAAGCTGGAATTGGTCGAACCGTGTGGTGTGCTTCGATCATAGAATGGCCGTCCATACATATCGTTGATTTCCTTCCGATCGTGCCTTTTCCACTTAGTCTCCCCGCGTGCCGCGATCGAGGAAGACCAATCGGCTTAAGGTCAGGAACAAAGTCAACACAAAACTCAATTACCTCCTCATTTCCATATCCCTTGGCAATGCTTCCTTCTGGCCTAGCACGGTTACGAACATATTTATTTAATACTCCCATGAACCTCTCAAAGGGGAACATATTGTGTAGAAATACAGGATCGAGGATGGAAATATCTTCGACTAGGTGAACCAGGAGGTGCGTCATAATATTGAAGAAGGATGGCGGGAACACCAACTCGAAACTGACAAGACATTGGACCACATCGTTCTATAGCCGTGGTAGATCTTCTAGATTGATTACCTTCTGAGAGATTGCATTGATGAATGCACATAGCTTCACAATGGCTACTCGAACATTTTCCGGTAGGAGCCCCCTCAAAGCAATCGGAAGCAATTGCGTCATAATCACGTGGCAGTCGTGAGACTTCAGGTTTTGGAACTTTTTGTCCGCCGTGTTTATTATTCCCTTTATATTCGACGAGAATCCAGACTGCACCTTCATACTGCTCAGGCATTCAAAAAAGATGACATTCTCTTCTTTGGTAAGAGCGTAGCTGGCACGACCTTGAAACCATTCCGGATGCCGGTCATCAGGGTCTTTCAAACGTTGCTGGTCCTGCTTCCTTTGTATCATTTGTCTTCCCATACACGCCCAAAAACTTAGCAGGTTCACGCAAATATTCTTCGTAACATGCATCACGTCGATTGCAGAGCGGACATTTAGGACTTTCCAATATTCTAGCTCCCAAATATAGATTTCTTCTTCCACATGGGTGCGTGCCCGTCAGCTCCTCGCGGAACCGATTGTCCGCCAGGACCCTTTCCAAAGATGACTTTCAAACCCTTGACCATATCAAATACCTCCGCACCAAGTCACGTTCCGCGAGGCTTCGGCCGGTGATCTGCCTTGCCGTTGAAATGCTTGCCTTTCTTTCTTACGTTATGATGTCGGTGAAGAAATCGACGATGCCCCAGGTACACGTTCTTCTTACAATTTGGCAAATACACACTTTCAGTCTCATGTAAGCAAGTGCGTGCATGCATTGTATCCCTTATTTGTCTGTCCCGATAGGTTACTAAGAGCAGGCCAATCGTTGATGGTTACGAAAAGCAACGCTCGTAGGTCAAATTCCTCTTCTCTGTGCTCATCCCACACACGTACACCAGGTCTGCCCCACAACTGTAAAAGTTCATCAACTAATGGCCTTAGGTACACATCGATGTAGTTGCCAGGTTGCTTCGGACCTTGGATGAGCACTGGCATCATAATGAACTTCCGCTTCATGCACAACCAAGGAGGAAGGTTGTAGATGCATAGAGTCACGGGCCGAGTGCTATGGCTGGAGCTCTGCTCGCCAAAAGGATTCATGCCATCTGTACTTAGACCAAATCTTATGTTCCTTGCGTCAGCTGCAAAATCTTTGAACTCTCTGTCGATCTTTCTCCGTTGTGTTCCATCTGTGGGGTGTCTCAACTCTCCGTCCGACTTACGGTCCTCTTTGTGCCATCGCAACAACTTGGCATGCTCTTTGTTCCTGAACAGACGTTTCAACCGTGGTATTATAGGAGCATACCACATCACCTTGGTGGGAACCCTCTTCCTGGGTTTCCGGCCCTCAACATCGTCACCGTGGTCATCGCCTCGATCTTATAACGCAATGCAAGTGCATACCGGGCATTCATTCAAATTCTCGTATTCACCGCGGTAGAGGATGCGATCGTTAATGCATGCATGTATTTTCGTAACCTCTAAACCTAGAGGGCGGACAACCTTCTTTGCTTCGTACGCATCGGCGGGCAACTCGTTATTCTTTGGAAACATATTCTTCATCATTTTCATCAAATTTTCAAATCCCGAGTCAGATAGACCTTCCCGTGCCTTCCATTTCAGCAAATCCAGTGTGCAGCCCAGCTTTTTCAGACCATTATCGCATCCGGGGTATAGCGACTTTTTGTGATCCCCTAACATGCGATCCAAATTCTTCCTCCCCTTTTCAGTTTCGCAGCCTCTCCGTGCATCAGCAATGGTCCGACCAAGATCATCAGCGGGCTCATCACATGCCTCTTCTTCCCCTTCCCCTTCCCCTTTCCCTTCCCCTTCTCCTTCCCCTTCACCTTCCCCACCTTCAGCATCCTCCATGAAAGTATCACCAAAATGATCAAGATAGTTGTCATCGATGAAATCATCCCCTTCTTCATCTTCTTCCGTTATAACCCCTCTTTCTCCATGCTTGGTCCAACAATTATAGCTTGGCATGAAACCCTGCCGAAGCAAGTGCAGGTGAATGTCTCTTGAGGAAGAGTAACCCTTCTGATTCTTACAGCCAACACATGGACAGATAACAAAACCCCCCCTGCTTGTTCGCTTTAGCCACTACGAGGAAATCTTTCAAACCCGTAATGAACTCGCCGGAGAGTCGGTTACCGTACATCCATTGCCGATTCATTTGCATTATTATAACATATAATATATAATTAACCATCATGCATTTGTTAAACTAACTAGCTACAAACAATAGAAATTAAACAATGAACTACACACATGCATATTTTATCAATGACACATGAAAGGTTCAAGTTGCTAACCGCGATCGAGGAAAAATAAATGAGAAAGCTCAAGTGTGGCTCGGACACTTCATATCATGTTTCTTTCAATCTCTCGGGCATTTCATCGAACACCTTGTGTGCATAAGAGGAACCAAAATCAAACCCACCACCCACTTGTGAAGATTGTGAAGAGAAGTGACACCAAATGGCTAAGTGAAGTGAGCTGAGATGCCTTTAATAGGGGTGGGGCTTTAGTCGCGGTTGGCCTGGCCAGCCGCGACTAAAGGCCTTCGGGCCAAGCCTGAGGACCTTTAGTCGCGGTTGGCCTGGCCAACCGTGACTAAAGCTCCTCCCGTCCACCAGCTAGCCACCGAGCGCGCTGGGCCCAGGTCTTTAGTCGCGGTTCGCCTCCCAAACCGCGACTAAAGACACCTTTAGTCGCGGTTCCTATATTTTCGCGACTAATGGGGGTGGACGGAAGCCTTTTTTTCTACTAGTGAACAAACATGTGGATAGACACACCTATCTAAATAATTTAACCTATCTAAATAATTTACTAATTGAAGTAACGGCATGTATATATACTTAGTAAAGAGCACTGGATTCAAACCCTTGTGGATAGCACAACTCCGCCACACCAAGAGTTCGCTCTACAAATACATTGTTTTGATAAAGTTTAAACATCTAGATTATCTGTAAACTTTTGGAAGTAGATAACTGGATTTTAAAAGTTGGCCACACCTCAAAACTTGCAAAATAAACCTTGTGGTTATTCATGTTAGTTACTTATGCTCATCTTAGTCCACTTCAAACGAATTTTCTCTTAGAAGATTGTTGTCTTTTTCAGAGATAACTAGCATACCGCATTTTATTTTACATATGATTGACATTTAT
Source organism: Lolium rigidum (assembly GCF_022539505.1). Taxonomy (NCBI): domain Eukaryota; kingdom Viridiplantae; phylum Streptophyta; class Magnoliopsida; order Poales; family Poaceae; genus Lolium; species Lolium rigidum. The sequence continues at coordinate 75,764,707 of NC_061512.1, read as the reverse complement.
TATAGGAGAAGCCACTTTTTTAAGACACAAAAGTGTAGTTGGATAATAGTGTAAGATTTTATAATCTACTGTCATTGTTTATGTGCCTAACATAAAAAAAAGCTAATGTGGCATGCTAAAAGATGAAACCACGGTGGAGCATTGGAAGAGGCCTTAGATGGATGTAGCGCTATCTTTCGATATAACATACAAATTTAAATGAGACATATCCACTATATCTCTTATCGCATACTGCTAGTATAAAGATTACTAATTAGTTCCATTTTTTATTTTTTCTGTAGATATGTAGATTCTTTGTGTTATAGTCGTAGGTGTATAGTCAATCTACCGAGGAAGCAATCAATCACAACACGATGGCGACACCGAGATTTGTTAACACAGTTCGGCAATGTGCCTACTCTGTGGGGCATGACTATGAGTGCTCCTCCCCTTTGATACCGCAACACTTGGCCCCCTTGGGCACCGACACAAGTCGCCGGCTCCCCTTGCGCTCCTGCCGCTATCAAGGCATTATATGTTACAACATGTGGTGCCCCTCACATTATATGGGAGACCTAGGCTACTAGAGTCCGACTCGAACACTACTTGCAACCTATCCACACCTATTACAACTCAGATTCCTAATGTAATCCAACTCATACATACTATACGAAACAAACACAACAAACTCTACCTTGGCGAATATTTTCCACCACCTTAAGTTCGTGTAAACATCAAACTTCCATGTACTCCGGAATCGAGTTGTCTTCAATGCGCTCCACTGCTACTCCCTGACTCCACATCATTCCACCTACAACTGCAATCTCTTCTTTTTGTTTAACACCATCACACACCGATCACTGATGATAAGGGTGGCCCGATCTTCTCAGTAAGCGAGGTGGATGGTGATGAACACGGCGATGAACTCGATGAATATGGTGGAAGATAACTTGTATGACGCTGACGATTCTCTCGATTGATTACTGTCGCCAATGCAACATCTCTCAACCCTACAAGATATTCTCAACTCCAAACATTTGCGCACTTAGCTGCCGACCACGAAGCGGTAAATTGCGATCTTCTAATCCTCAATGGAACAACATATCACACAAACTTCAGTAGCATAAAACTCCAAATCGAAACGAATTGGAGAGTATAGAATTCAGTAGTTTTGCGTAGCAAACAACTATGAACTAGGGTTTATCTTAAATGTGGTCCAAACCTAATTTGGGGGCGTCCCTATAGCTTATATAGGCGTTCGGGACGACCATGGGTCAAAATTAGGGGATACAAACCGACATGGAACAGGTTCGGCCAAAACTGGTTCGGAACCAAGGCCGGCAGTGGCGTGGTGCTCCCAGCGGCAGTGCCGCCACTCCTAGGACGGCAATGTCGGGGTGCTCTGGCTGGCAGTGCTGGGGTGCCCTGGCCGGCAGTGTCGGGGTGCCCTGGCCGGCAGAGCTGCGTGGCGCAGGACGGCAGTGCCAGTGACGTCTTCTCCCTCCTTTGCGCATGCCTCCTCTCCTCCCTCGTGCATATATGGAATGTCTTCACGTCCAGCACCATGTTCAGCTGCTCATCTTCTCCTCGTGCGACGCTTGCTCTATCTTCATACCTGATCATACATAAGTAAAACGACTTAACAGTATAAAGTTCTCATCAATCAAAGTATCATTCAGGAGTGAATTCACCCGTTGTTAAGTAGCTTCGCACGAGCCCTTGTAATCGGTCCAATCCTAACTTCATTGGACTTGAGCTTCACGGCAACATCTTGATCATCTTGTAATGACAGAGGTAGTAGTTTTGTAGGGATGTCCTCATCATGTCCCCCCCCCCCCCTCAAAAGCCGTCGACCTCGACTCTCCAAGATCTTCTCCATCATACAGTGTCAAATCAGCAACATTAAAAGAATTACTGACACCAAACTCATCAGTTGAAAGATCTATAGCATATGGATTATCATTGATCTTGGCGAAAACTTTGTAAGGACCAACACCACGAGGAAGTAACTTGGACTTCCGCAACTTGGGAAACATGTCCTTACGAAAATGAACCCAGACCATATCACCAGGCTTGAACAACATCTCCTTGCGCTTCTTGTTGCCACTTGCAACATTGTTCTTGCCCTTCTTATCAATCAGTTCTTTAGTCTTCTCATGTATCTTCCGTACAAAATCTTCTCTCTTTGATGCCTCCATATTGACTCTCTCTTGTATGGGTAGAGGCAACAAGTCAAGTGGAGTAATGGGTTTGAAACCATACACCACCTCAAATTGACAAAGCTGTCTGGTAGAGTGCACCGCCCTGTTATAAGCAAACTCCACATGCGGCAAACACTCCTCCCACTCTCGCAAGTTCTTCTTGATCATGGATCTCAACAGTTGTGACAATGTTCGATTCATCACCTCCGCTGACCATCAGTTTGGGGATGACAAGTAATGCTGAAAAGTAGCTTCGTCCACACCTTTCCCCAAAGTGTCTTCCAGAAATAGCTCATGAACTTGACGTCACGATCAGAAAAAAATGTCATTGGAACTCCATGTAAACGCACAATATCCCTGAAAAGCAGGTTAGTAATATGTGGCGCATCGTCGCTTTTGTGGCAGGCAATAAAGTGTGACATCTTAGAAAATATATCCAATACCACAAATAAAGAATCATGGCCTCTCTTAGTACGCGGCAAACCCAACACAAAATCCATACAAAGATCTTCCCATGGTGTAGTAGGTGCTGGTAAAGGAGTATACAAACCGTGAGGCTTCAACTTCGACTTGGACTTGTTGCAAGTAATTCATCTCTTCACATACCTATCCACATCCCACCTCATTTTTGGCCAATAAAAGTGATCCGCGAGCATGAGTAGTGTCTTCGCACGCCCAAAGTGATCCATCAAACCTCCAGCATTTGATTCCTGCAATAAAAGTAAACGCACAAACGATTCTGGAACACATAGTTTGTTAGCTCTAAACAAAAACCCATCATGTATGTGATATTTTTCCCATGCTTTACCAATAGCACAAAAGCGATATGGTTCAGCAGAATCATGATCAGTAGCATACAAATCACATAGAATCTCTAATTCAGGAATTTTAACATCAAGTTGAGTTAAGCATATTTTTCCTAGATAGAGGATCAACAACAATATTATCTTTTCCCTTCTTATGCTTAATAATGTAAGGAAAAGATTCAATGAACTCAACCCACTTTGCAAGACTCCTAGGAAAGTTAGATTGAGCTTTCAGATATTTCAAAGCATCATGATCAGAATGTATGATAAATTCTTTTGGCTACAAATAATGTTGCCAAACTTCAAGAACTCTAATTAAAGCATACAATTCTTTATCATAGATAGGATAGTTCAACTTAGCACCAGAAAGTTTCTCAGAAAAATATGCAATTGGGCGACCCTCTTGCATCAACAGACCACCAATTCCTAGCATCACGTTCAATCTCAAATTGCTTATTGAAATCAGGAAGTGCAAGCAATGATGCAGAAGTTAACAAACATTTCAGCTCGTCAAACGCATGGTCTTGGGCGGTGCCCCACTCAAATACAACACCCTTTTTAGTTAATTTATTCAAAGGTGCAACAATTGTACTAAAATTTGGCACAAAACGCCAATAGAAACCAGCAAGAACATTAAAACTTCTTACTTGACTCACATTCATGGGAGTAGGCCAATTTTGAATTGCTTCAATTTTAGATGAATCTACCTCTACTCCATGCTTAGAGACAACATAACCCAGAAATATGACCTTATCTTTGCAAAATGTGCACTTTTCAAGATTACCATAGAATTTATTATCACGCAACACTTGCAAAACATGTAGAATATGCATAGTATGATCAGATTCATTGCGGCTGTAAATTAATATATCATCAAAGTATGTAGCCACAAACTTGCCAATAAAATCATGCAAAATATGGTTCATCAATCTCATGAAAGTACTAGGTGCATTAGTTAGACCAAAAGGCATCACTAACCACTCATATAAACCATATTTTGTTTTAAAGGCTATTTTCCATTCATCCCCCTCTTTCATCCGAATTTGATGATAACAACTACGCAAATCAATTTTAGAGAAAACAGTAGCACCACTCAATTCATCTAACATATCCTCTAGAAGGGGAATAGGATGACGATATCGAATAGTAATGTTGTTTATCACTCTACAATCTACACACATGCGCCATGTACCATCTTTCTTAATTAGGAATTAAAATAATAGGAACATCACAATGACTTAGGCTTATGCGAATATAACCTTCGTCAAGAAGCGCTTGCACTTGTTTCTGAATTTCCTTCGTCTCTTCGGGGTTCACCCTGTATGGCGCCCTATCGGGCAGCAAGGTGTCGGGGATCAAGTCTATTTGATGCTCAATACCATGCAATGGTGGCAATCCCGCGGGCACCTCTTCTGGAAACATGTCGCTGAATTCCTGTAAAACATTAGAAACACCAAGAGAAATAGGGGTCATGTTGTTAGAAACCAAAACCTCACCCTTGTACATGAGCACAAGAGGCATGGCTGTAGGATCCTCAGTAAATTCTCTCATATCTTCTTTGGTGGCTATTATGACTAAGGAATTCACTCTCTCACTTTGATAAGGGGTTGCCCGATCTTCTCAGTAAGCGAGGTGGATGGTGATGAACACGCGATGAACACAGCGGAGATACACGATGATGAAGTGGATGATAACTTGTATGACGCTGACGAGTCTCTCGATCGATTCCTGTTGCCAATGCAACAGCTCTCTACCCTGCAAGATATTCTCAACTCCACACACTTGTGCACGTAGCCGCCGACCACGAAGCGGTAAATTGCAATCTTCTAATCCCCAATGGAACAGCAGATCACACAAACTTTCAGTAGCATAAAACTCCAGATCAAAATGAATTGGAGAGTGTTGGTTTCAATAGTTTTGCCTAGCAAACAACTATGAGCTAGGATTTATCTTAAACGTGGTCTAAACCAAATTCAGGGGCGTCCTAGGGACTTATATAGGGGTTCAGGACGACCAGCGTTCGAAAATAGGTGACACAAAACGACCCAGATCGGGGTTCGGCCAAAGTAGTTTCGGACTCGGCCGACGTACGGTCCGGTCGGACCGGCCAAGGCGCCGGACCATCCGGCGGCTGCCGGGCCTGGCACCGGGCCAACGCGCCTGCTTTACTGGATCTCGCCCGGCCCGTTTGGGACCGGCCCATCCGGTGTGGCACCCGGTGGCGCCGGGCGAGGCGTCGGCCTTGACGTTTCTTCTCCCTCCTTCGCGCATGCCTCCCTCTCCTCCCTCGCACGTCCGCGGGATGTCTTCACGTCCAGCACCATGTCCAGCTGCACCTCCCATCCTCATGTGACGCTTGCTCCATCTTCATACTTGATCATACCTAAGTGGAAAGACTTAGGCAGTATAAAGTTCTCATCAATCAAAGCATCATTTAGGAGCGAATTCACCTATTGTTTAAGTAGCTTCGCACGAGCCCTTTTTATAGGTCCAATCCTAACTTCATTGGACTTGAGCTTCACAGCAACATCGTCTTCAACTTGCAATGACGGAGGTAGTAGTTCGGTAGGGATGTCATCATCATCTCCCCCCTTCAAAAGGCATCGACCTCGACGCTCCAAGGTCTTCTCCGTCATACGGTGTCAAATCAGCAACATTGAAAGAATTACTGACACCAAACTCATCAGTTGGAAGATCTATAGCATATGCATTGTCATTGATCTTGACAAGCACTTTGTAAGGACCAGCACCACGAGGAAGCAACTTGGACTTCCGTAGCTTGGAAAACCTATCCTTGCGAAAATGAACCCAGACCATATCACCAGGTTTGAACAACATCTCCTTGCACTTCTTGTTAACTCTTGCAGCATTGTTCTTGCCTTTCTTCTCTACCAGCTCTTTAGTCTTCTCATATATCTTCCGAACAAAATCTTCCCTCATCGATGCCTCCATATTGACTCTCTCATGTATGGGTAGAGGCAACAAGTCAAATGGAGTAATGGGTTTGAAACCATACACAACCTCAAACAGACAGAGCTGTGTGGTAGAATGTACCTCTCTGTTATAAGCAAACTCCACATGCGGCAAACAATCTTCCCACGCTCGCAAGTTCTTCTTGATCATGGATCTCAATAGTTGTGACAATGTTCTATTCACCACCTCATTTTGACCATCAGTTTGGGGATGACAAGTAATGCTGAAAATTAGCTTTGGCCCCAGCTTTCCCCAAAGTGTCTTCCAGAAGTAGCTCATTAACTTGACGTCACGATCAGAAACAATAGTCTTCGGGACTCCATGTAGACGTACAATCTCCCTGAAAAACAGATTAGCAATATGCGACGCATCATCGCTCTTGTGGCAGGCAATAAAGTGTGAAATCTTAGAGAATCTATCCACTACCACAAACATAGAATCATGGGCTCTTTTAGTACTCGGCAAACCCAACACAAAATCCATACTTATATCTTCCCATGGTGTAGTAGGTGCCGGTAAAGGAGTATACAAACCGTGAGGCTTCAGCTTGGACTTGGACTTGTTGCAAGTAATGCACCTCTTCACATACCTATCCACGTCCTACCTCATATTTGGCGAATAAAAATGATCAGCAAGCATGAGTAGCGTCTTCTCACACCCAAATTGACCATCAAACCTCCAACATGTGATTCCCGCAATAAGAGCAAACACACAGACGATTCTGGAACACATAGTTTGTTAGCTCGAAACAAGAACCCATCATGTATGTGATATTTTTCCCATGCTTTACGAATAGCACACACGCGATATGGTTTAGCAAAATCATGATCTGTAGCATAAAAATCACATAAAATCTCTAATCCAGGAATTTTAACATCAAGTTGAGTTAATAGCATACTTTTCCTAGATAGAGCATCATCAACAATATTATCTTTTCCCTCCTTATGTTTAATAATTTATGGGAAAGACTCAATGAACTCAACCCACTTAG
>NC_061512.1:75629002-75757657 GCF_022539505.1 Lolium rigidum | reverse complement strand
TTCAATAGTTTTGCGTAGCAAACAACTATGAGCTAGGGTTTATCTTAAACATGTACTAAACCTAATTCAGGGGCGTCCTAGGGACTTATATAGGGGTTCAGGACGACCAGCGTTCGAAAATAGGTGACACAAAACGACCCAGATCGGGGTTCGGCCAAAGTAGTTTCGGACTCGGCCGACGTACGGTCCGGTCGGACCAGCCAAGGCGCCGGACCATCCGGCGGCTGCCGGGCCTGGCACGGGGCCAACGCACCATCTTTACTGGATCTCGCCCGGCCCGTTCGGGACCGGCCCATCCGGTGTGGCACCCGGTGGCGCCGGGCGAGGCATCGGCCTTGACGTTTCTTCTCCCTCCTTCGCGCATGCCTCCCTCTCCTCCCTCGCGCGTCCGCGGGATGTCTTCACGTCCAACACCATGTCCAGCTGCTCCTCTCATCCTCGTGTGACGCTTGCTCCATCTTCATACTTGATCATACCTAAGTGGAAAGACTTAGGCAGTATAAAGTTCTCATCAATCAAAGCATCATTTAGGAGCGAATTCACCTATTGTTTAAGTAGCTTCGCACGAGCCCTTTTTATAGGTCCAATCCTAACTTCATTGGACTTGAGCTTCACAGCAACATCGTCTTCAACTTGCAACGACGGAGGTAGTAGTTCGGTAGGGATGTCATCATCATCTCCCCCCCTTCAAAAGGCATCGACCTCGACGCTCCTAGGTCTTCTCCGTCATACGGTGTCAAATCAGCAACATTGAAAGAATTACTTACACCAAACTCATCAGTTGGAAGATCTATAGCATATGCATTGTCATTGATCTTGACAAGCACTTTGTAAGGACCAGCACCACGAGGAAGCAACTTGGACTTCCGTAGCTTGGAAAACCTGTCCTTGCGAAAATGAACCCAGACCATATCACCAGGTTTGAACAACATCTCCTTGCACTTCTTGTTAACTCTTGCATCATTGTTCTTGCCTTTCTTCTCTACCAGCTTTTTAGTCTACTCATATATCTTCCGTACAAAATCTGCTCTCATCGATGCCTCCATATTGACTCTCTCATGTATGGGTAGAGGCAACAAGTCAAATGGAGTATAATGGGTTTGAAACCATACACAACCTCAAACAGACAGAGCTGTGTGGTAGAATGTACCTCTCTGTTATAAGCAAAACCCACATGCGGCAAACAATCTTCCCACGCTCGCAAGTTCTTCTTGATCATGGATCTCAATAGTTGTGACAATGTTCTATTCACCACCTCAGTTTGACCATCAGTTTGGGGATGACAAGTAATGCTGAAAATTAGCTTCGTCCCCAGCTTTCCCCAAAGTGTCTTCCAGAAGTAGCTCATTAACTTGACGTCACGATCAGAAACAATAGTCTTCGGGACTCCATGTAGACGTACAATCTCCCTGAACAACAGATTAGCAATATGCGACGCATCGTCGCTCTTGTGGCAGGCAATAAAGTGTGAAATCTTAGAGAATCTATCCACTGCCACAAAGATAGAATCATGGGCTCTTTTAGTACTCGGCAAACCCAACACAAAATCCATACTTATATCTTCCCATGGTGTAGTAGGTGCCGGTAAAGGAGTATACAAACCGTGAGGCTTCAGCTTGGACTTGGACTTGTTGCAAGTAATGCACCTCTTCACATACCTATCCACGTCCCGCCTCATATTTGGCGAATAAAAATGATCAGCAAGCATGAGTAGCGTCTTCTCACACCCAAATTGACCATCAAACCTCCAACATGTGATTCCCGCAATAAGAGCAAACACACAGACGATTCTGGAACACATAGTTTGTTAGCTCGAAACAAGAACCCATCATGTATGTGATATTTTTCCCATGCTTTACGCACACACGCGATATGGTTTAGCAAAATCATGACCCGTAGCATAAAAATCACATAGAATCTCTAATCCAGGAATTTTAACATCAAGTTGAGTTAATAGCATACTTTTCCTAGATAGAGCATCATCAACAAAATTATCTTTTCCCTCCTTATGTTTAATAATGTATGGGAAAGACTCAATGAACTCAACCCACTTAGCAAGATGATGTCTACGGGAGCTTCTATTCTTGTAGACAGTGTTGGGCCTCCAAGAGCAGAGGTTTGTAGAACAGCAGCAAGTTTCCCTTAAGTGGATCACCCAAGGTTTATCGAACTCAGGGAGGAAGAGGTGAAAGATATCCCTCTCATGCAACCCCGCAACCACAAAGCAAGAAGTCTCTTGTGTCCCCAACACACCTAACGAGTGCACTAGTTCGGCGAAGAGATAGTGAAATACAGGTGGTATAAATAAGTATGAGCAGTAGCAACGGTGCCAGAAAAGTGCTTGCTGGCGTGTAGTTGATGGTGGTAATATTGCAGGCAGTAGAAACATAGTAAAACAGTAAACAAGCAGCGATAGCAGTATTTAGGAACAAGGCCTAGGGATCATACTTTCACTAGTGGACACTCTCAACATTGATCACATAACAAATAACTCTTTCTCATATGTGCTACATACACTCTTTTGTTGGATGACAAACACCAGTCGTTGTGTAGGGCTACAAGAGCACCTCAATGCCGGAGTTAACAAGCTCCACAACATTCGATGTTCATATTTAAATAACCTTAGAGCATAATAGATCATTGCAAAATAAACCAAGAACTAACATAGCGCACACACTGTCCACATTACACTATGAAGGAAGAATAGATCACATCAATACTATCATAATGATAATTAACTCCACAATCTACAAGAGATCATGATCATAGCCTACGACAAGAACCACACGGTGCACACACTAGTCACCTTTACACCATGCAGGAGGAATAGACTACTTTAATAACATCACATGAGTAGCACACAACTAGTAGCGATACAAAGCTCATCATATGGATCTCAATCATGTAAAGCAGCTCATGAGATCATTGTATTGAAGTACACATGAGAGAGATTAACCACATAGCTACCGGTACAGCCCCGAGCCTCGATGGAGAACTACTCCCTCCTCATGGGAGACAGCAGCGTTGATGGAGATGGCGGTGGTGTCGATGGAGGAGCCTTCCGGGGGCACTTCCCCGTCCCGGCGGCGTGCCGGAACAGAGACTCCTGTCCCCCAGATCTTGGCTTCGCGATGGCGGCGGCTCTGGAAGGTTTCTCGTACCGTGACTTTTTTCGTCTCGTGTTTTAGGTCTGGGACCTTTATATAGGCGAAGAGGCGGCGTCAGAAGGTCAACGGGGCGACGACACCATAAGGCGGCGCAGCCAGGGCCTTGGCCGCGCCAGCCTATCATCTGGGGCCTGTGTGGCCCCCCTCTGGCAACTCTCGGGTGTTCTGGATGCTTCCGGGCAAAATAGGAACCTGGGCGTTGATTTCGTCCAATTCCGAGAATATTTCTTTTCTAGGATTTCTGAAACCAAAAACAGCGAAAACGAGAACCGGCACTTCGGCATCTTGTTAATAGGTTAGTTCCGGAAAATGCACGAATATGACATAAAGTGTGCATAAAACATGTAGATATCATCAATAATGTGGCATGGAACATAAGAAATTATCGATACGTCGGAGACGTATCAGCATCCCCAAGCTTAGTTCCTGCTCGTCCCGAGCAGGTAAACGATAACAAAGATAATTTCTGAAGTGACATGCCATCATAACCTTGATCATATTGTAAACATATGTAATGAATGCAGCGATCAAAACAATGGTAATGACATGAGTAAACATTTGAATCATAAAGCAAAGACTTTTCATGAATAGCACTTCAAGACAAGCATTAATAAGTCTTGCATAAGAGTTAACTCATAAAGCAATAAATCAAAGTAAAGGTATTGAAGCAACACAAAAGAAGATTAAGTTTCAGAGGTTGCTTTCAACTTGTAACGTGTATATCTCATGGATAATTGTCAACATAGAGTAATATAACAAGTGCAATATGCAAGTATGTAGGAATCAATGCACAGTTCACACAAGTGTTTGCTTCTTGAGGTGGAGAGAAATAGGTGAACTGACTCAACATAAAAGTAAAAGAAAGGTCCTTCAAAGAGGAAAGCATCGGTTGCTATATTTGTGCTAGAGCTTTGGTTTTGAAAACATAAAGAGAGCATAAAAGTAAAATTTTGAGAGGTGTTTGTTGTTGTCAACGAATGGTACTGGGCACTCTAACTACCTTATCAACCAGACTTTCAAGAGCGGCTCCCATGAAGGACGTTATCTCTACCAGCAAGGTAGATCATCCCTCTTCTCTTTTGTTTACACATGTAATTTAGTTTAGTTTTTCTTTATTTATGGATGACATTCCTCCCAACCTTTTGCTTACACAAGCCATGGCTAACCGAATCGTCGGGTGCCTTCCAACATTCACATACCATGAAGGAGTGTCTATTTGCAAAATTAAGTTGCTTACTGATGAATCAGAGCAAAACATGTGAAGAGAATTATTAATGCAAGTTAATTAATCGAGGCTGGGAACCCCATTGCCAGCTCTTTTTGCAAAATTATTGGATAAGCGGATGTGCCACTAGTCCATTGTGAAAGTCTGTCAAAAGTAAATGACAAGATCGAAAGATAAAACACCACATACTTCCTCATGAGCTATAAAACATTGACACAAATCAGAGGTGATAAATTTTGAATTTATTTAAAGGTAGAACTCAAGCAATTTACTTTGGAATGGCGGAGAAATACCATGTAGTAGGTAGGTATGGTGGACACAAATGGCATAGTGGTTGGCTCAAGGATTTTGGATGCATGAGAAGTATTCCCTCTCGATACAAGGCTAGGCTAGCAAGGTTACTTGAAACAAACACAAGGATGAACCGGTGCAGCAAAACTCACATAAAAGACATATTGAAAACATTATAAGACTCTACACCGTCTTCCTTGTTGTTCAAAACTCAATACTAGAAATTATCTAGACCTTAGAGAGACCAATTATGCAAACCAAATTTTAGCAAGCTCTATGTATTTCTTCATTAATAGGTGCAAAGTATATGATGCAAGAGCTTAAACATGAGCACAACAATTGCCAAGTATCACATTATCCAAGACATTTTACCAATTACTACATGTAGCATTTTCCGTATCCAACCATATAACAATTAACGAAGCAGTTTCAACCTTCGCCATGAAAATTAAAAGCTAAGAACACATGTGTTCATATGAACCAGCGGAGCGTGTCTCTCTCCCACACAAGCATTTATTCAAACAAAAACAAAAACAAAACAAACCGACGCTCCAAGCAAAGTACATAAGATGTGACCGAATAAAAATATAGTTTCAAGAGAAGGAACCTGATAATTTGTCGATGAAGAAGGGGATGCCTTGGGCATCCCCAAGCTTAGACGCTTGAGTCTTCTTGATATATGCAGGGGTGAACCACCGGGGCATCCCCAAGCTTAGAGCTTTCACTCTTCTTGATCATAGTATATCATCCTCCTCTCTTGACCCTTGAAAAATTCCTCCACACCAAACTCAAAGCAAACTCATTAGAGGGTTAGTGCATAATCAAAAACTCACATGTTCAGAGGTGACACAATCATTCTTAACACTTCTGGACATTGCTCAAAGCTACTGGAAGGTAATGGAACAAAGAAATCCACCCAACACGGCGAAAAAAGCAATGCGAAATAAAAGGCAGAATCTGTCAAAACAGAACAGTCCGTAAAGACGAATTTTATTGAGGCACCAGACTTGCTCAAATGAAAATGCTCAAATTGAATGAAAGTTGCGTACATATATGTGGACCACTCACGTAAATTGGCATAATTTTCTGAGTTACCTACAGAGAATTAGGCCCAGATTCGTGACAGCAAAGAAATCTGTTTCTGCGCAGTAATCCAAATCTAGTATCAACCTTTCTATCAACGACTTTACTTGGCACAACAAAACACAAAACTAAGATAAGGATAGGTTGCTACAGTAGTAAACAAATTCCAAGACACAAATATAAAACAAAGTACTGTAGCAAAATAACACATGGGTTATCTCCCAAGAAGTTCTTTCTTTATAGCCGTTAAGATGGGCTCAGCAGTTTTAATGATGCACTCGCAAGAGATAGTATTTAAAGCAAAAGAGAGCATCAAGAGGCAAATTCAAAACAAATTTAAGTCTAACATGCTTCCTATGCATAGGAATATTGTAAATAAACAAGTTCATGAAGAGCAAAGTAACAAGCATAGGAAGATAAAACAAGTGTAGCTTCAAAAATTTCAGCACATAGAGAGGCATTTTAGTAACATGAAAATTTCTACAACCATATTTTCCTCTCTCATAATAACTTTCAGTAGCATCATGAGCAAACTCAACAATATAACTATCACATAAAGCATTCTTATCATGAGTCTCATGCATAAAATTATTACTCTCCACATAAGCATAGTCAATTTTATTAGTTGTAGTGGGAGCAAATTCAACAAAGTAGCTATCATTATTATTCTCATCAAGTGTAGGAGGCATAGTATAATCACAACAAAATTTACTCTCCATAGTAGGTGGCACCAAAATACCACTATCATTATAATCATCATATATGGGAGGCAAAGTATCATCAAAGAAAATTTTCTCCTCAATGCTTGGGGGACTAAAAAGATCATGAAAACCAGCTTCCCCAAGCTTAGAACTTTCTATATCATTATCAACAATGGTGTTCAAAGCGTTCATACTAATATTACTACGAGCATGCAAATAAGATTCCATAGGTTTTTTAATTTTCGCATCAAACCATCCATGTCTTAAATCAGGAAATAGAATAAGAAGCTCATTGTTGTTCATTATGCCAAACTAGTGTAAACAAGAAACAAAAAGATGCAATTGCAGGATCTAAAGGAAATAGCTTTGAGTACTTACAACGGCGAAAATAGCTTAGTAGCCGAGATCCGAAGTGTGAGTACCTTTTACCTTTCCTCCCCGGCAACGGCGCCAGAAAATAGCTTGATGTCTACGGGAGCTTCTATTCTTGTAGACAGTGTTGGGCCTCCAAGAGCAGAGGTTTGTAGAACAGCAGCAAGTTTCCCTTAAGTGGATCACCCAAGGTTTATCGAATTCAGGGTGGAAGAGGTCAAAGATATCCCTCTCATGCAACCCTGCAACCACAAAGCAAGAAGTCTCTTGTGTCCCCAACACACCTAATAGGTGCACTAGTTCGGCGAAGAGATAGTGAAATACTGGTGGTATAAATAAGTATGAGCAGTAGCAACGGTGCCAGAAAAGTGCTTGCTGGCGTGTAGTTGATGGTGGTAATATTGCAGGCAGTAGAAACATAGTAAAACAGTAAACAAGCAGCGATAGCAGTATTTAGGAACAAGGCCTAGGGATCATACTTTCACTAGTGGACACTCTCAACATTGATCACATATAACTCTTTCTCATATGTGCTACATACACTCTTTTGTTGGATGACAAACACCAGTCGTTGTGTAGGGCTACAAGAGCACCTCAATGCCGGAGTTAACAAGCTCCACAACATTCGATGTTCATATTTAAATAACCTTAGAGCATAATAGATCATTGCAAAATAAACCAAGAACTAACATAGCGCACACACTCGTCCACATTACACTATGAAGGGGGAATAGATCACATCAATACTATCATAATGATAATTAACTCCACAATCTACAAGAGATCATGATCATAGCCTACGACAAGAACCACACGGTGCACACACTAGTCACCTTTACACCATGCGGGAGGAATAGACTACTTTAATAACATCACATGAGTAGCACACAAGTAGTAGCGATACAAAGCTCATCATATGGATCTCAATCATGTAAAGCAGCTCATGAGATCATTGTATTGAAGTACACAGGAGAGAGATTAACCACATAGCTACCGGTACAGCCCCGAGCCTCGATGGAGAACTACTCCCTCCTCATGGGAGACAGCGAGCGTTGATGGAGATGGCGGTGGTGTCGATGGAGGAGCCTTCCGGGGGCACTTCCCCGTCCCGGCGGCGTGCCGGAACAGAGACTCCTGTCCCCCAGATCTTGGCTTCGCGATGGCGGCGGCTCTGGAAGGTTTCTCGTTCGTGACTTTTTTCGTCTCGTGTTTTAGGTCTGGGACCTTTATATAGGCGAAGAGGCGGCGTCAGAAGGTCAACGGGGCGACGACACCATAAGGCGGCGCGGCCAGGGCCTGGGCCGCGCCGGCCTATCATCTGGGGCCTGTGTGGCCCCCCTCTGGCAACTCTCGGGTGTTCTGGATGCTTCCGGGCAAAATAGGAACCTAGGCGTTGATTTCATCCAATTCCGAGAATATTTCTTTACTAGGATTTCTGAAACCAAAAACAGCAGAAAACAGGAACTGGCACTTCGGCATCTTGTTAATAGGTTAGTTCCAGAAAATGCACGAATATGACATAAAGTGTGCATAAAACATGTAGATATCATCAATAATGTGGCATGGAACATAAGAAATTATCGATACGTCGGAGACGTATCACAAGACGCCTATGCAAGTTAGATTGAGCTTTCAGATATTTTAAAGCTTCATGATCAGAATGTATGATAAATTCTTTTGGCCATAAATAATGTTGCCAAACCTCAAGAACTCTAACTTAAGCATACAATTCGTTATCATATATTGGATAGTTCAACTTAGCACCATAAAGTTTCTCAGAAAAATATGCAATTGGACGACCCTCTTGCATGAAAACACCACCAATTCCAATACCACTAGCATCACATTCAATCTCAAATTGCTTATTGAAATCAGGAAGTGCAAGCAATGGTGCAGAAGTTAACATACGTTTCAGCTCATCAAATGCATGATCTTGGGCTGCGCCCCACTCAAATATAACACCCTTTTTAGTCAATTCGTTCAAAGGTGCATCAATAGTACTAAAATTGGGCACAAAACATCTATAGAAACCAACAAGACCATGAAAACTTCTTACTTGACTCACATTCATGGGAATAGGCCAATTTTGAATTGCTTTGATTTTAGATGAATCTACCTCTACTCCATGCTTAGAGAAAACATAACCCAGAAATATGACCTTATCTTTGCAAAAATGTGCACTTCTCAAGATTACCATAGAGTTTATTATCACGCGACACTTGCAAAACATGTCGAATATGCATAGTATGATTAGATTCATTGCGGCTGTAAATTAATATGTCATCAAAGTACACAACCACAAACTTGCCAATAAAATCACACAAAACATGGTTCATCAATATCATGAAAGTACTAGGTGCATTAGTTAAACCAAAAGGCGTCACTAACCACTCATATAAACCAAATTTTCTTTTAAAGGTTGTTTTCCATTCATCCCCCTCTTTCATCCTAATTTGATGATAACCACTACGCAAATCAATTTTAGAGAAAACATCAGCACCACTCAATTCATCTAGCATATCCTCTAAACGGGAATAGGATGATGATATCGAATAGTAATGTTGTTTATCGCTCTACAATCAACACACACGCGCCATGTACCATCTTTCTTATGAACTAAAATAATAGGAACAACACAAGGACTTAGGCTTATGCAAATATAACCTTTGTCGAGTAGCGCTTGCACTTGTTTCTGTATTTCCCTCATTTCTTCGGGGTTTGTCCTGTATGGCGCCCTATTGGGCAGCGAGGCGCCGGGGATCAAGTCAATTTGATGCTCAATACCACGCAACGGTGGCAACCCTGCGGGTACCTCCTCCGGAAACACGTAGCTGAATTCCTGCAACACATGAAAAACACCAAGAGAAATAGGGGTCATGTCGTTAGAAACCAAACCCTCACCCTTGTACATCAGCACAAGAGGCATGGCTGTAGGGTCCTCACTAAACTCTCTCATATCCTCTTTGGTGGCTAATACGACTATGGAATTCACTTTCACTTTTTGTTATATCACTCACAGTATTACAATTCTCTCGCCTAGCTATGGATGCATCCTCCAAGTTTACTTCAGTTTTCTGACGAGATTCATTTACAATTTGCTGTGGTGACATAGGATGCAAGTTAACTTGCTTGCCCTTGAACTCCAAGTGATGTGTATTGGCGCGGCCATTGTGTTGCACAGAACGGTCATAGACCCATGGTCGGCCCAATAGTAGGTGACACACCGTCATAGGAACCACATCAGAATCAATAGAATCTTTGTATGGTCCTATTCAAAATAAACATGCACCATGTGGTTTATCTTCATCTCACCATTGTCGCTCA
Source organism: Lolium rigidum (assembly GCF_022539505.1). Classification (NCBI taxonomy): domain Eukaryota; kingdom Viridiplantae; phylum Streptophyta; class Magnoliopsida; order Poales; family Poaceae; genus Lolium; species Lolium rigidum. Next base: position 75,747,494 of record NC_061512.1, on the reverse strand, counting down.
ACCACTGAATATAGTATGGATGCGGGTGCGGTAAGTACTTCAACTTCAACTTAGCACATAACTCCTTGCTTGCTAGATTATGACAGCTCCCGCCATCAATAATGACCTTGCAAGCTTTATCGGGACAAACTAGTGCCTTTGTTTGGAACAAATTGCACCGTTGAGTAGATGCACTCGGTTGCACATTAAGAGCACGATGTGCCACGACAATAGTGCGAGCTTCAGACGAAAAAGCATCTACACCATCGATGTAATATTCATCATCTTCTGGAGTATCCGGATCAACATCGTCTCCAGTCTCATACTCATCATCCTCATTAATAATCATCACTATACGGTTAGGACAATCTCTCTTGTATTGAAGTGCCCCTTGCCACCACATGTATGACAAGCCATATCGCGGTTGCGCGCCGTAGAGGCGTAGACATGTTAGAACTAGTTCCACTTGCTGCATGTGCAGGCTTCTTTGTGTTGGACACATTGGAGATCAGCTTGCTAGACGAAGTAGAAACATCTGCGGGGCGCGAAGATGGCACCGTAGAGGGTGGCGCCCTAGGCGTGTAGCGCCCAACACCTATAGTATGGCCTCTGATTTGCACCTCTTCAGCCAACTGTGATTCAGCTTCTCTTGCATGATGTAGTAGCTCATTCATTGTATCATAACAGTGATGACGAACAATACCCTTGATGGTATACTTCAGACCATGGAGAAAATGCTGCATAGTCATCTCAATAGATTCACGGACACGGGCACGCTCCAATAGCATCTCCATCTCCATATAATAAGCATCAACCATCATATCACACGTTTCAATTGGGTCAATTTATCATAAACTGAGCGCAAATAATTATTGGGAACAAAATGAGCTTGCATAACTTCCTTCATGTTGCACTATGATAGAATGGGCAACTCTCCATATTCTTCGCGGGCACGAGTAATTCCATCCCACCAACGCAATGCCTAGCCATCAAATTCTGAAGAAGCAAGCTTGACCTTCCTATCTTCAGTTTAATCATGTAGTCACCACAGTTTCTCAATCTTAAGCTCCCATGAGAGATATTCTTCGACATCTTTACCTCCTTCAAAGCGGGGAATTGAGAATTTTGGCTTACCCAAACCATCGTTTTGAAGTTGGGGAACACGTTGGGCTCCGACAGGGACAAAACCACGACCACGGAGACCATCACCAATGCCACGCCTAACACCACATCCACGAGCAGCAGGGGCATCCTCAAAATCTCCATGTACGCTGTCCTCTTCTTCAGGTGGTGGTTGTTGTTGTGGTTGTACGAAAGTACGTATCTCAGCGACAACTTGGGTTAATGTCTGTATGGATGCTTGAAGGTCCGTCAATTGAGTTTGGACTGCATGTATAGTCGTAGCAGCTTCATCAACCTTCAAGTTAACACTCTGAATATCCGCGTCAAACGCTTCAGTAGCGCCATAGATTTCACGTTGTAGATGATCACGAAGAGCCCCATATTCCATCCAAGTAACCGGTGAGTCTGGATCCTTTTTCTGCATCACATCAAGATCACTAGAAGACATGATTAGTAGGTTAGTGCACTAAACAAAACAAAATCTTTGGTGGTACTCTCATAACTCAGTCAAAACTGATAAGAAAGGTAAATTTTACCAGTCCAAAGTGAATTAGTATTGCTTACCACTTGGATTGACAAACTAGTGCACCAATGTAGCGACGAGAATATCAAGGGTATAAGAACAAGCACACGACAAAGCAGGATATATGTGGAGCTGTAGGTAGGCTACCTATATGCACCAATAACAAGCTCTAGCGCTGGCCGTAAAAAACAACCAATGATACTCACACAAGGCGATAAATGTGGCAATGCAACTATATGGATGAATAATGTTGCCATGCACTCAAGAGACACTAGCAAAACTCAACGGAACAGGCACAAGATTGGTCAACTACGGGTGCAGAAAAGTAAACTAGGCCTTCACTTGATCTTATTAGCACTTCACTTTTCTCTTCACTTTTTTTAATATATCACACGCAGCTATGTAGCTCTTTTGCTTATTTTTTATTTTCATTTTTTTGATTTTATGACTCTACTCCTTGTAACACGGCCAACAGAAATTGCAAAGAACCAAAACCTAATGAGCAGCCTGTCGAGCAGTAAAATTAGTCTCTTTTTGGAAAGTTCCTAGTCACTTATATCGAAAGGCTGTGTCTATGGTTCATAAAGCAACAAACTGTATGCTATGTGAACTCGGATCAACAAAAACCCTAAAAACTAGAAGATGTAGAAACTCAAACCCTAGACAATCTACTAGACAACTTGGTGGAAGAAAAAGATACGCAAAAACAAGACTATGAACAGCAACTAAAACTCGAAATTGATGCAATCTAAGGCTATGGCAAACCCTAACCCTAATTTTTTGGCTATTTCTGGAGAGGAAAACACTCACAACTCAACTATGGGGTGGATTGTGGATGGCTTACCGAGGAAACGCAAAATCTGATACCAAGATGATAAGGGGTTGCCCGATCTTCTCAGTAAGCGAGGTGGATGGTGATGAACACGCGATGAACACAGCGGAGATACACGACGATGAAGTGGATGATAACTTGTATGACGCTGACGAGTCTCTCGTTGATTCCTGTTGCCAATGTAACAACTCTCAACCTTGCAAGATATTCGCAGCTCCATACACTTGCGCACGTAGCTACCGACCACGAAGCGGTAAATTGCAATCTTCCAATCCCCAATGGAACAACAGATCACACAAACTTTCAGTAGCATAAAACTCCAAATCGAAACAAATTGGAGAGTGTTGGTTTCAATAGCTTTGCGTAGCAAATAACTATGAGCTAGGGTTTATCTTAAACATGGTCTAAACCTAATTTGGGGGCGTCCTGGGTACTTATATAGGGGTTCAGGACGACCAGGGGTCAAAAATAGGTGATACAAACCGACCCAGATCGGGGTTCGGCCAAAGTTGTTTCGGACTCGGCCGGCGTACGGTCCGGTCGGACCGTCCGAGGCGCCGGACCATCCAGCGGCTGCCGGGCCTGGCACCGTGTGGGCACCGGGCCAACGCACCTGCTTTACTGGATCTCGCCTCGGTGTGCACCGGTGCATGGCCCGGTCTGGACTGGCCCATCCAGTGTGGCACCCGGTTGCGCTGGGCGAGGCGCCGGCCTTGACGTCTCTTCTCCCTCCTTCGCGCATGCCTGCCTCTCCTCCCTCGCGCGTCTGTGGGATGTCTTCACGTCTAGCACCATGTCCAGCTGCTCCTCTCCTCCTCGTGCGACGCTTGCTCCATCTTCATACCTGATCATACATAAGTGAAAAGACTTAGGCAATAAAAGTTCTCATCGATCAAAGTATCATTTAGGTGCAAATTCACCTGTTGTTTAAGTAGCTTCGCACGAGCCCTTGTAATAGGTCCAGCCGTAACTTCATTGGACTTGAGCTTCACATCAACATCGTCTTCAACTTGCAATGACGGAGGTAGTAGTTCGGTAGGGATGTCCTCATCACACTTTTCGTTATATCACTCACGGCATTACAATTCTCTCGCCTATCTATAGGTGCATCCTCCAAGTTTAATTCCGTTATCTGACGAGATTCATTGGCAATTTGCTGTGGTAACATAGGCTGCAAGTTAAATTTCTTGCCCTTGAACTCCAAGTGATATGTATTGGCGCGTCCATTGTATTGCACAGAACGGTCATAGAGCCATGGCCGGCCCAGCAGTAGATGACATACAGTCTTGGGAACCACATCAAACTCAATGGAGTCTTTGTATGGTCTTATCTCGAAGTCAACACACACCATGTGGTTTACCTTCATCTCACCATTGTTGCTCAACCACTGAATAATATGGATGCGAGTGCGGTAGATACTTCAATTTTAGCTTGGCATATAACTCCTTACTTGCTAGATTGCGACAACTACCGCCATCAATAATGACCCTGCAAGCTTTATTGGGACCAACTAGTGCCTTTGTTTGGAACAAATTGCAGCGCTGAGTAGACGCACTTGGATGCACATTAAGAGCATGCTGTGACACAACAATGATTTGTGCTTCAGAAGGGAAAGAATCAACATTGTCGCTGTCATAATCATCATCTTCTGGAGCATTCGGATCAACATCATCTCCAGTGTCATACTCATTGTCCTCATTAACAATCATCACCTTGCGGTTAGGAAAATATCTCTTGAAGTGACCCTTTCCACCACATGTATGACAAGCCATATCGCGGTTGCACGCTGTAGGCATGCTAGAACCACTTCCACTTGCTGCCAGTGCGGGCTTCTTTGTGTTGGACACATTGGAGACCGGCTTGCTAGAAGAAGTAGAAACATCAGCGGGGCGTGACGATGGCGCCATAGAGGGTGGCGCTCTAGGCGTGTAGCGCCTGGAGCCCGTAGCACGGCCCTTGATTTGCGCCTCTTCAGCCAACTGTGATTCAGCTTCTCTTGCATGATGTAGTAGCTCATTCGTAGTAGTGTAACGGTGATGACGAACAATACCCTTGATGGTATCCATGGAGAAAGTGCTGCATAGTCATCTCAATAGATTCACATACACAGGCACGCTGCATAAGCATCTCCATCTCCACGTAATAAGCATCAACCGCCATAGCACATAAGCACATTGTTTCAATTGGGTCAACTTGTCAAAAACTGATCGCAAATAATCAGTGGGAATGAAATGAGCTCACATCACCTCCTTCATTATACGCCATGTAACAATAGGGAGATCACCATTAATACATTTTTTCCCGCAAAAAAAGGGAGATCACCATCTTATTCTCGAGCACGAACAAATCCATCCCACCAACGCAAAGCATAGCCATCAAATTCAGAGGAAGCAAGCTTGATCTTCCTATCTTCAGTATACTCATGCAAGCGCCACAGTTTTCAATTTTCAACTCCCATGTGAGATATTCTTCAACATTAGAACTTCCTTCAAATCGGGGTATTGAGAATTTTGGCTTACCCAAACCATCGTCTTGCGGTTGTTGAGGAACACGTTGGGCTCCGATGGAGACAAAACCACGACCACGGGGACCATGTCCAATGCCACGCCCACCACCACGCCCATAGGCAGCAGGTGTTGCCTCAAAATTGCCATGCACACTGTCTTCAGGTTTCGGTTGTTGTTGTGGATGGAAAAAAGTATGTATATCAGCGACAACTTGAGTTAATGTCTGTATGGCTGCTGGAATTTCCGTCACTTGAGTTTTGACTGTATTAATAGTTGCGGTAGCTTCATCGACCTTCAAGTAAACGTTCTGAATGTCCTGATCAAACGCATCAGCGACGCCATAAATTTCACGTAGTAGGTGGTCACGGAGAGCCTCATACTCCAACCAAGTAACCGACGATGTTGGATCCTTTTTCTACATCACATCAACATCACTAGAATACATGATTAGTAGATTAGTGCACTAAATGAAAAACTTTGGTGGTACTCTCACAACTCACTCAAAACTGATAAGAAAGGTAAATCTTACCGCTCCAAAGTGAATTAGTTTTGCTTACCAACTTGGATCGACGGATTAGTGCACGGATGTGATGAAGCGAATACCAAGGGTACAAGAGCGATCACATGACAAAACAAGATATATGTCAGGCTGTAGGTAGGCTACCTATATGCACCAAAATCAAGTCCTAGCGCAAACCGTATACAAAACCCATGGAAACACACGCAAAGGAAATAAATGTGGCAATGCAACTATATGGATGAATAATGTTGCAATGCACTCGAGAGACACTAGCAAAGCTCAACGGAATAGACACAAGATTTCTCAACTACGGGTGCAGAAAAGTAAACTAGGTCTTCACTTGATCTTACTAGCACTTCACGTTTTCTTTTCACTTTTAGTATTTTCACACGCAACTCAAAGTATCTCCTTTTGTTTCTTTTCTATTTTGCTTTTTTTTATAACACTACTCTTTGTGACACGGCCAACAAATTGCAAAAGAAGCAAAACCAATGAGCAGCCCGTCGAGCGGTAAAACTAGTCTCTTTTGGGAAAGTTCCTAGTCACAGATATCGAAAGGTTGTGTCTACGGTTCAGAGATCAAGCAAACTGGGCGCTATGTGGATTCGGAATAACAAACAATATGAAAAACGACCTACGACAAATAATTGTGTCGCGGTAGAGAAACTGGCAGAAATCATGCCATGACAGAAATTCATGGCAGAAATCGAAACAGAGTTCCTGTCACGGCAGAGAAAATGAACAAAAACTGTGCCACGGAAGAACCACGACAGACTCTAGATTGGATCAAAAACTAAAGCAACCAGCAACTAAAACTTAAAATTGATGCAATCTAAGGTTATGGAAAAACTCTAACCCTAATATTATTCGCTTTTTCTGTATAGGACACAACTCACAACTCAACTATGGGGTGGATTTGTGGATTCTTACCGAGGAAACCCTGGAATTTGATACCAAGATGATAAGGGGTGGTCCGATCTTCTCAGTAAGCAAGGTGGATGGTGATGAACACGGCGATGAACTCGATGAATATGGTGGAAGATAACTTGTATGAGACTGATGATTCTCTTGATTGTTTCCTGTCGCCAATGCAATAGCTCTCAACCCTGCAAGATATTCGCAACTCCACACACTTGCGCATGTAGCCGCCAACCACGAAGCGGTATATTGCAATCTTCTAATCCCTAATGGAACATCAGATCATACAAACTTCAGTACGCCAGATCAAAACAAATTGGAGAGTATAGAATTCAGTAGTTTTGTGTAGCAAACAACTATGAACTAGGGTTTATCTTAAACGTGGTTGATGTGGGTGATAACCCACAAGTATAGGGGATCGCAACAGTCTTCGAGGGAAGTAAAACCCAAATTTATTGATTCGACACAAGGGGAGGTAAAGAATACTTATAAGCCTTAACAACTGAGTTGTCAATTCAGCTGCACCTGGAAAAGCACTAGTAATAGGGGTGATGTGAAAGCAGCAGTGATATGAGAGCAATAGTAACAGTAACACAGCAACAGTAACTGTAACAAAGAGGCAATGGCACCAGAAAATAGTTGATACTACTTCCAATGACATATAGAACGAGTATATGATGATGAGAGATGGACCGGGGTTCCCAGCTATCTTCACTAGTGGTAACTCTCCAATAACAAGTGTTGGGTGAACAAATTACAGTTGGGCAATTGATAGGATTGAAATATCATTAAGACAGAACATCAAGATTATTAATCATGTAGGCATGTTTTCCATATATAGTCATACGTGCTCGCAATGAGAAACTTGGATAACATCTTTTGTCCTACCAGCCGGTGGCAGCCGGGCCTCAAGAGAATCTACTGGTAATTAAGGTACTCCTTTTAATAGAGCACTGGAGCAAAGCATTAACACTTGGTGAAAACATGTGATCCTCATATCACAGCCTTCCCCTCCGGTTGTCCCAATTTCTGTCACTTTGGGGCCTCGGGTTCCGGACAGCAATATGTGCAAACAACTTGTAGATACAATCTAAGCAATAATTATAGAGCTTAAATCTAAGATCATGCCAATCGTGCACTAGTGACAAGCATTAAACACAACAAGATTGCAGCAACAATAACTTCACAAACTTTATAGATAGACTAATCATAATGTAACAATCCATCGGATCCCAACAAACACAACACCGATTACATCAGATGGATCTCAATCATGTAAGGCAGCTCATGAGATCATTGTATTGAAGTACATGGGAGAGAGAGTACCAACTAGCTACTGCTAGAACCCGTAGTCCATGGAGGAACTACTCATGGAGCATGATGGAGGTGGTGGCGTCGATGGAGATGGCTTCCGGGGGCACTTCCCCGTCCCGGCGGCGTGCCGGAACAGAGACTTCTGTCCCCCGAAACGGAGTTTCGCGATGGCGGCGGCGCCTGATACGTCTCAAACGTATCTATAATTTCTTATGTTCCATGCTACTTTTATGATGATACTCACATGTTTTATACACATTATATGTCATTATTATGCATTTTCCGGCACTAACCTATTGACGAGATGCCGAAGAGACTGTTGCTGTTTTCTGCTGTTTTTGGCTTCAGAAATCCTAGTAAGGAAATATTCTCGGAATTGGACGAAATCAACGCCCAGGGTCCTATTTTTCCACGAAGCTTCCAGAAGTCCGAAGAGGAAACGAAGTGGGGCCACGAGGTGGTGACACAACAGGGCGGCGCGGCCCAAGCCCTGGCCGCGCGGCCCTAGCGTGTGGGCCCCCCGTGACGCCTCCTGACCTGCCCTTCCGCCTACTTAAAGTCTTCGTCGCGAAACCCCCAGTACCGAGAGCCACGATACGGAAAACCTTCCAGAGACGCCGCCGCTGCCAATCCCATCTCGGGGATTCGAGAGATCGCCTCCGGCACCTCCGCCGGAGAGGGGAATCATCTCCCGGAGGTCTCTTCATCGCCATGATCGCCTCCGGATCGATGTGTGAGTAGTCCACCCCTGGACTATGGGTCCATAGCAGTAGCTAGATGGTTGTCTTCTCCTCATTGTGCTATCATGTTAGATCTTGTGAGCTACCTATCATGATCAAGATCATCTATTTGTAATTCTACATGTTGTGTTTGTTGGGATCCGATGAATATTGAATACTATGTCAAGTTGATTATCAATCTATCATATATGTTATTTATGTTCTTGCATGCTCTCCGTTGCTAGTAGAGGCTCTGGCCAAGTTGATACTTGTGACTCCAAGAGGGGGTATTTATGCTCGATAGTGGGTTCATGCCTCCATTAAATCTAGGACAGTGACAGAAAGTTCTAAGGTTGTGGATGTGCTGTTGCCACTAGGGATAAAACATCGATGCTTTGTCTAAGGATATTTGTGTTGATTACATTACGCACCATACTTAATGCAATTGTCTGTTGTTTACAACTTAATACCGGAAGGGGTTCGGATGATAACCTCGAAGGTGGACTTTTTAGGCATAGATGCATGCTCGGATAGCGGTCTATGTACTTTGTCGTAATGCCCCGATTAAATCTCATAGTACTCATCATGATATATGTATGTGCATTTTTATGCCTTCTTTATTTGTCAATTGCCCAACCTGTAATTTGTTCACCCAACATCTCGTTTATCTTATGGGAGAGACACCACTAGTGAACCGTGGACCCCGGTCCTATTCTTTACATCCGAAATACAATCTACCGCAATTGTTCTTTACTTGTTCTTCGCAAACAATCATCATCTTCCACACAATACGTTTAATCCTTTGTTTACAGCAAGCCGGTGAGATTGACAACCTCACTGTTACGTCGGGGCAAAGTACTTTGATTGTGTTGTGCAGGTTTCACGTTGGCGCCGGAATCCCTGGTGTTGCGCCGCACTACACTCCGCCGCCATCAACCTTCAACGTGCTTCTTGACTCCTACTGGTTTGATAAACCTTGGTTTCTTACTGAGGGAAACTTGCTGCTGTGCGCATCACACCTTCCTCTTGGGGTTCCCAACGGACGTGTCAACTACACGCATCAAGCAAATTTCTGGCGCCGTTGTCGGGGAGATCAAGACACGCTGCAAGGGGAGTCTTCCACATCCAATCTCTTTACTTTGTTTTTGTCTTGCTTTGTTTTATTTTATTTACTGCTTTGTTTGCTCTCTATATCAAAAACACAAAAAAATTAGTTGCTAGTTTTACTTTATTTACTGTCTTGTTCTCCATATTGAAAACACAAAAAAATTAGTTACTTGCATTTACTTTATTTACCTTTAGTTTATTTCATCATGTTTCCTCCTAAGTTTACTCTGAAAGACATACCGGTAGGACGAGGGTCTATAATTGGAAGAGATAATATAGAAGATTTTTTCACTCATGTTAGTACCGCTGAAGATTTTGAAGATAGACACTTGGTAGAACTTGCACCCACTTATGAAATTTTGTTGCTTCTTTAGTACGCATGTTGGAAAGTAAATTTGTTAATCTCAATTCTATAATTCAACACATGTTTCTTACAACTGTGATATGGAGGAAGGGGAAAAGAAAGATTTTGTCTTAGAAACCCTTCTTAAAGAATTTGGTGGTGTAGCAAGAGAGGCTAGAAAGGTCTTTATTAAATATAAGATGCTTGGCTCTTATACCAACTTCGCTAGTACCCTTGAAAAGATGGACATGGAGAGAATAAGGTAAACTAATAATGTTAATGATGGAGGGGAGATTAAAGTACCGATACCTAGTAAGCTTCTAGGAATGCATGACGCTCTAGAAAATAACTATGGTTGGCTTGTTCCTGAAAATTTGTTTGACGAGGATAGCAAACCTAAGAATAATGAAAAAGGAGCCTCTGAAACTTACATAGATAAGATAAAATGCATAGTTGAGAAAATTCCAAACACCCCTGTTGATGCTTCATCTCTTGATAATACTTGATTCACACTTTCTGCGCCTAGCTGAAAGGCGTTAAAGAAAAGCGCTTATGGGAGACAACCCATTATTTTACTTCTGCACTTTGTTTTATATTTGAGTCTTGGAAGTTGTTACTACTGTAGCAACCTCTCCTTATCTTTATTTTATTGCATTGTTGTGCCAAGTAAAGTCTTTGATAGTAAAGTCAATACTAGATTTGGATTACTGCGCAGAACAGATTTCTTGCTGTCACGAATTTGAGCAGTAGTCTCTGTAGAAAATTTATAAAAATCTGCCAATTTACGTGCGTGATCCTCAGATATGTACGCAACTTTCATTCAATTTGGGCATTTTCATCTGAGCAAGTCTGGTGCCTCTTTAAAATTCGTCTTTACGGACTGTTCTGTTTTGACAGATTCTGCCTTTTATTTCGCATTGCCTGTTTTGCTATGTTTGATGGATTTCTTTGTTCCATTAACTTTCAGTAGCTTTGTGCAATGTCCGGAAGTGTTAAGAATGATTATTTCACCTCTGAATATATGAATTATGCACTGACCCTCTAATGAGTTTGTTTTGAGTTTGGTGTGGAGGAAGTTTTCAAGGGTCAAGAGAGGAGGATGATACAATATGATCAAGAAGAGTGAAAAGTCTAAGCTTAGGGATGCCCCCGTGGTTCATCCCTGCATATTTTAAGAAGACTCAAGCATCTAAGCTTGGGTATGCCCAAGGCATCCCTTCTTCATCGACAACTTATCAGGTCACCTCTAGTGAAACTATATTTTTATTCTGTCACATCTTATGTGCTTTACTTGGAGCGTCTGTTTGTTTTTATTTTTGTTTTGTTTGAATAAAATCGGATCCTAGCATTCTTTGTTTGGGAGAGAGACACGCTCCGCTGTTTCGTATGAACACATATGTTCTTAGCTTTATCTTTAATGTTCATTGCGAAAGTTGAACTATTTCATTCATTGTTATATGGTTGGAAACGGAAAATGCCGCATGTGGTAAATGGTATAATGTCTTGAATAATTTGATACTTGGCAATTGTTGTGCTCATACAGATCATGTTTAAGCTCTTGCATCATGTCCCTTGTACCCATTAATGAATAACTACATAGAGCTTGTTAAAATTTGGTTTGCATGATTGATCTCTAGAGTCTAGATATTTTCTGGTTGAGGTGTTTGAACAACAAGGAAACAATGTAAAGTCTTATAATAGTTACAATATGTTCATATGTGAGCTTTTCTGCACCTTTTATACTTGAGTTTGCTTCAAACAACCTTGCTAGCCTAGCCTTGTATTGAGAGGAATTCTTCTCATGCATCCAAATCCCTGAGCCAATAACCATGCCATTTGTGTCCACCATACCTACCTACCACATGGTATTTCTCCGCCATTCCAAAGTAAATTACTTGAGTGCTACCTTTAAAATTCTATTCTTTGTCTTTGCAATATATAGCTCATGGGAAAAATAGCTTAAAAACTATTGTGGTGAAGAATATGTACTTATGTGTCTTATTTCTTAATAAGTTGCTTGTTGAGCGGTAACCATGTTTCTGGGACGCCATCAACTTTTACCTTTGTTGAATATCATGTGAGTTGCTATGCATGTTCGTCTTGTCTGAAGTAAGGGCGATTTTCATGATCAAATGGTTTGAGTATGCATACTGTTAGAGAAGAACATTGGCCGCTAACTAAAGCCATGATCCATGGTGGAAGTTTCAGTTTGGACAATTAATCCTCAACCTCTTATGAGAATTTTAATTGTTGTTGAATGCTTATGCATTAAAGAGGAGTCCATTATCTGTTGTCTATGTTGTCCCGGTATGGATGTCTAAGTTGAGAATAATCAAAAGCGAGAAATCCAATGCGAGCTTTCTCCTTAGACCTTTGTACGAAGCGGCATAGAGGTACCCCTTTGTGACACTTGGTTGAAACATATGCTATGCAATGATAATCCATGTTAATCCAAGCTAATTAGGACAAGGTGCGAGCACTATTGGTATACTATGCATGAGGCTTGCAACTTATAGGATATCTTATACATAACACATATGCTTTATTACTACCATTGACAAAATTGTTTCTTGTTTTCAAAATGAAAAGCTCTAGCACAAATATAGTAATCAATGCTTCCCTCTGCGAAGGGCCTATCTTCTACTTTATTGTTGAGTCAGTTTGCCTATTCTTTCTATCCCGGAAGCAAACACTTGTATCAACTGTGTGCATTGATTCTTACATGTTTACTTATTGCACTTGTTATATTACTTTGTGTTGAAAATTATCCATGAGATATACATGTTGAAGTTGAAAGCAACCGCTAAAACTTATATCTTCCTTTGTGTTGCTTCAATGCCTTTACTTTGAATTTATTGCTTTATGAGTAACTCTTATGCAAGTCTTATTGATGCTTGTCTTGAAAGTATTATTCATGAAAAGTCTTTGCTATATGATTCATTTGTTTACTCATTATCTTCACCATTGCTTCGAATCGCTGCATTCATCTCATATGCTTTACAATAGTATGATCAAGATTATGATAGCATGTCACTTCAGAAATTATCTTTGTTATCGTTTACCTACTCGAGGGCGAGTAGGAACTAAGCTTGGGGATGCTTGATACGTCTCAAATGTATCTATAATTTCTTATGTTCCATGCTACTTTTATGATGATACTCACATGTTTTATACACATTATATGTCATTATTATGCATTTTCCGGCACTAACCTATTGACGAGATGCCGAAGAGCCGCTTGCTCGTTTTACGCTGTTTTTGGCTTCAGAAATCCTAGTAAGGAAATATTCTCGGAATTTGACGAAATCAACGCCCAGGGTCCTATTTTTCCACGAAGCTTCCAGAAGTCCGAAGAGGAAACGAAGTGGGGCCACGAGGTGGCGACACAATAGGGCGGCGCGGCCCAAGCCCTGGCCGCGCGTCCCTAGCGTGTGGGGCCCCCGTGACGCCTCCTGACCTGCCCTTCCGCCTACTTAAAGTCTTCGTCGCGAAACCCCCAGTACCGAGAGCCACGATACGTAAAACCTTCCAGAGACGCCGCCGCCGCCACTCAGGAGATCGCCTCCGGCACCCTGCCGGAGAGGGGAATCATCTCCCGGAGGTCTCTTCATCGCCATGATCGCCTCCGGATCGACGTGTGAGTAGTCCACCCCTGGACTATGGGTCCATAGAAGTAGCTAGATGGTTGTCTTCTCCTCATTGTGCTATCATGTTAGATCTTGTGAGCTGCCTATCATGATCAAGATCATCTATTTGTAATTCTACATGTTGTGTTTGTTGGGATCCGATGAATATTGAATACTATGTCAAGTTGATTATCAATCTATCATATATGTTATTTATGTTCTTGCATGCTCTCTGTTGCTAGTAGAGGCTCTGGCCAAGTTGATACTTGTGACTCCAAGAGGGGGTATTTATGCTCGATAGTGGGTTCATGCCTCCATTAAATGCTGGGACAAGTGACGAGAAAGTTCTAAGGTTGTGGATGTGCTTGTTGCCACTAGGGATAAAACATCGATGCTTTGTCTAAGGATGTTTGTGTTGATTACATTACGCACCATACTTAATGCAATTGTCCGTTGTTTACAACTTAATACCGGAAGGGGTTCGGATGATAACCTCGAAGGTGGACTTTTTAGGCATAGATGCATGTCTGGATAGCGGTCTATGTACTTTGTCGTAATGCGCTGATTAAATCTCATAGTACTCATCATGATATATGTATTTGCATTGTTATGCCTTCTTTATTTGTCAATTGCCCAACTATAATTTGTTCACCCAACATCTGTTTATCTTATGGGAGAGACACCACTAGTGAACTGTGGACCCCGGTCCTATTATTTACATCTGAAATACAATCTATCGCAATTGTTCTTTCATCGTTCTTCGCAAACAATCATCATCTTCCACACAATACGTTTAATCCTTTGTTTACTGAGCAAGCCGGTGAGATTGACAACCTCACCGTTACGTTGGGGCAAAGTACTTTGATTGTGTTGTGCGGGTTCCACGTTGGCGCCAGAATCCTCGGTGTTGCGCCGCACTATACTCCGCCGCCATCAACCTTCAACGTGCTTCTTGACTCCTACTGGTTCGATAAACCTTGGTTTCTTACTGAGGGAAACTTGCTGCTGTGCGCATCACACCTTCCTCTTGGGGTTCCCAACGGACGTGTCAACTACACGCATCAGCGCCCCTGGAGTCTTTCTGGAGTTTCGTCAATTGGTATCGGGTTTTTAGGTCTCGAGGGATTTTATAGGCGAAGAGGCGGCGCGCGGGGGTGCTTGGGGGTCCCACACCATAGGCTGGCGCGCCAGGGGGCCTAGCCGCGCCGCCCTGTGGTGTGGGCCCCCTGCTGGCCGCCTCCGACTCTCCTTCGATGTTCTGGGTTCTTCCGTGAAATATAAGATCGTGGGCTTTTGTTTCGTCCAATTCCGAGAATATTTCCTGTGTAAGATTTCTGAAACCAAAAACAGCAGAAAACAGGAACTGGCGCTTCGGCATCTTGTTAATAGGTTAGTCCCGGACAATGCATAAAATCATTATAAAGTGTGAGCAAAACATGTAGGTATTGTCATAAAACTAGCATGGAACATCAGAAATTATAGATACGTTGGAGACGTATAAAACATCCCCAAGCTTAGTTCCTACTCGCCCTCGAGTAGGTAAACGATAAAAATAATAATTTCTGTATTGACATGCTACTAACATAATCTTGATCATACTATTGTAAAGCATATGAGATGAATGAAGTGACTCAAGGCAACGATCTTGTTATCACCAGAATTTGACCGAGTCAGAGGTGGGCCGCGATCAAGGTGGACTTGAAGATCATACATGGAAGAATACGTGAATCGGCCTTATATGCAAAATTTGGGCTAGTTTGCCCTTGTATCTGTAACATATGAGGTTACGTGTCGGTTAGTTAGAGTTTGCCTCGTACACGGTTGGGATTATTCCCACGTTAGAAAGTCTACGGACTATAAATATGTATTTAGGGTTTATGAAATAAACAACAACCAACGTTCAACACAAACAAATCTCGGCGCATCGCCAACTCCTTCGTCTCGAGGGTTTCTCCTGGTAAGCACCATGCTGCCTAGATCGCATCTTGCGATCTAGGCAGCACAAGCTTATTACGTTGTTCATGCGTTGCTCGTGCCGAAGCCTTTTTGATGGCGAGCAACGTAGTTATCTTAGATGTGTTAGGGTTAGCATTGTTCTTCGTATCATATGCTGTCGTAGTGCAACCCTTATGCATCTAGCCGCCCTTACACCTATCTCAGGTGTAGGGGCGGCACCCCGCTTGATCATCGTTTAGTAGATCCGATCCGTTACGGTTGCTCCTTGTTCTACAATGATTAGTTTAATATCCGCAATAGTTAGGCCCTACAAAGGGTTGGAGTATCCAGCGGCGTGTAGGGTGGAGTTTGCTAGCCCTAGACAGGATGTTCCGGGGATCAACCTCGTGTTGGTTTTTAGGCCCTGTCTAGGATCGGCTTACGGTCACCGTACGCGAGCGCGAGGCCCAATCGTGAGTAGGATGATCCGATTATGCGGTGAAAACCCTAAATCCTCGTAGATCGCATTATCTTTATCTTGATCAAGCAGGACCACCATATATTCGTACACCTTGTATGAATCATGGGTGGATCGGCTCTTTGAGCCGATTCACGAGACAACTCGAGAGCCGATCGAGGCTCGTATTTAATGTTTACGTGTATGCCATGCAGGAAACTAAGCGAGGCATCATCCAACACCTTCCCGACCAGGTATAGGTCAGGTGGCACGCCCTTGCGACAGACATCGGACGTGTGACCGAGAAGGCTTTGCGGGCCGTCGCTCCGAGGGACCGGGGCCAGCCGCAGCCCTAGTTGTTCCCGGCTCTACGGTGTTGCCGGTCGCTGCCCGCCGGTGGGTTTCGACCGCAACACATTCTCGGCACGCCCGGTGGGACAACCTTCGACATCCACCATATCGCCATCTACATCCGAGATGGCGAGAAGCACTCCGGTCAAGTACGAGGATCCGACCGACGAGCTCAAGAAGAAGCATGACGAGATCAAGGCGGTCCTCGAAGCCGAACTCATCGGCTCTTTCCACGTAACCCGCTCCCACGGCGTCAGGTGGAAGGGGTTCTCACCTGAAGGCGCACTCGATGGAGTGGACCTGTCCGCCCCGTCAGGAGAACGCACCAGGTCGCCGCGTCGGGAGGTCAACTTCATGGTGGCTCCTTCGCTGCACCGCCACTCTGAGAGCCTGGTGAACACTTTGGAGCGTGTCGCTCTGCGCGTGATCCAGGAAATCATGAGCCATCAGTACCCTCTGTCAGGACCAGCTCTCGGGACCCATCAAGGAGGGGTGCCGCTCCGGTCCCGTCCACCGTTGCCATGCGCATTGGCAGCACCGGAAGTGCCGAGTTCACCGGCATACGCCATTAACAGGATGGAGTACACTTACCATGGAGGGTGCCAGCCAGATTTCCCGTGCAATATCAACATGGTGGGACCTGGGCACCACTCTGGTAAGGACGGAGATGAGGGCAGCTGCTCTCATAGCAAAGACACAGAGGAAGCCGCTCCACGCGATCGGCTCCGCCACGACGGCAAGCGCTACGTCGCAGAGGGAGAAGTGAAGAACATAAGATATCAACGACCTCTCTCTGATCACCTCCTCAACAAGTATGTGGGTCAATACGACCAACGCCGGCGACACAGCGACGATGATGAAAAAGATCGTCTGGCTAGGGACGACAGGAGACGTCGTCGGCATGATCACGACGAGGAGCGATATGAGCGCCACGCCAAGGAAAGGTCCAGGGAACAAGACGATGAGGATAGGCACTGGGACTGCCCCTTCTTCAGACACTGCTGGGATTCAGGAATGAGCCGATTGCCAACAATCGGCAACTGCCCGGAATGCAAACAGAAGAAGAAGGATGCAGCTAATGTGTCTGTGTTCAAACGCCTAGGACCTCTCCCGCCTCGGAACAAGCATGCTGAGTCCGCTCGGGTGGAAGATCTCGAGGAACTAGAGGACGATGATGAAGAAGACAAGTATCATCGGCCAAGATGGTGCCCTGATGGGCTCAGCCGTTCCCGAAGCGAAGGGTTCAGCGTCTACGTGGGTTGGAAGAAGCTGAAAGATTATACCTGCACACGTTGAGGAAGGCACGGCCTGATCTGGCCGCCAAAATTCAGCGAACCCTGGACGAAGAAGGTCGGCCACAAAGAAAAGAGTGGCGCCCCAGACAGAGGAAAGCCGATGATGAGACATCGGCTGGCTCCTCCTAACAGAGTTTACTGCTCGAGGATTAAACGATGCACTCAAGGTGGACGACGGCGAGCGCATCGACATGACAGGGGATGAAATTAGGCTGGTCGCATCCACTGGCCTAACCATGTAGCTGGAGCAAATCAATGAGCAAACGTGGCGAGGCTGATCCTTGTGATCGGCCCCAAAATTATGGAGGAACATTACAAAACCTTCATCGAACAAGCAACGTGGAGGCCGATTCCAGCAATCGGCCAAAATTATCCTCATCATACATTCTGCCTGGGTTCAACATTTGATTCAACAGGGAATACCTGAAGAGCCGATACCATCAAATCCCTTGAAAGAATCGGCTCGGGGGGCACCTAGGTGGATAAAACACGAGGATATGCAGTAGAAGCGTCTTGCAAATACCCAGCAGCCCAAGATATCCTTTGATGATGGGTACTGAAGAATGGGGGCCGATACATAAATCGGCCATAAAAAAATTCAAAAAAATTTTAGCACAGCCGATGCGCAGACGTCGACTTAAGGATACAAAGCCGATGCCGCCGCCATCGACTCTAGAACAATTACACGAGACCCACAAGGCTCAGATTTGCGCCAAAGAAAGCCGACAACCCTTTGCGACAGTCCAGCGGTAGCATCAATTTGACATGCAAGACACCGGCGTTCAATGGAAGCATCCTCGCTGATGTTCTCGCCTTGATTAAGGCTCGGGGGGCAGCTAATTTGCTGGATGCTCTATTTTCTGGGAGCCGATTGAAGTTGCATCGGCTGACCCTGCATCGCGGCCTTCTCCGAAAACACTGAGCTGCTTCCAGAGGAAGACTGCTAAGGCGGCATCGGCTTTGAGAAGTGCTTGACTGACGGTCTAATCGATATCTGAGTCCGGCTTCATGGGCGTCTAAAAAAGAGGGGTCTGATACGTTGCTATCGGCCTTGGTGTGGCGAGCTGAAGGATTGAAATTGAACTAATTGAAAGATAAAACAGGAGAACAATTTTCATTAGTTCAAAGGAGCAGCTTTACAAGAAAGAGCCGATGGCTCTCAAAAGAGGGATCTGGTGCTTAGTGCACTGCTACTACTAGTCCTACTCTACTAGTCGTCGCTGTCCTCATCATCGCCGTCGTCAATGTCGTCGGCGCTGCTCCCGGGAAGCTCCTCGTCGCTGCTGCCCCAGCCTTTGGACGGAGCTTCGTCTTCCTCGTCATCATCATCATCCTCGCTGTCCGCCCAAGAGCGGAAGCGTTTCATCGGCGGGTACCCAGCGGAGGAGGAGGAATCATCTTCCTCCTCCTCCTCTTCTCCTTCCTCGTCGTCATCTTCGTCCTCGCTGTCCGCCCACATGCGGGAGCGCTTCTTCGGGGGGAGCTTGGTGGAGGGGAAGGCCTTGGTCTTCTCTACTTCTCCTTCTTTCTTCTCCTTGTCGGAGGAGATGGGGTTCGCCCCGGAGTGGAGGTCGTCCTCATTCTTGTTCTTCGGCGACGGTTGGAGGGGGAGGCCTGAGGGGGAAGAGGAAGAGGAAGACATTGCTACAGGGAAGAGGGTTTTTTGGGTGCCGATAGCTAGAACAGAGGAAGAGGATGAAGAGGGCTAATCAGTCGGCACGGTTAAATAAAGGGAGGAGCCTAGTGGAAATTTAATGCTATTAAAGTTTCCGAGATGCTGAGGCTGTCAAGATTTTGCAGAGAAGCCAAGGAGGCGAGGCGAAATGATGGAAGATTCTGCGGCAGTCCTGCTCTGCCACGACATGACCCGACGAAAGAAAGCATAATGATTTTGGAAATGTCATTTCCAAAACCAGGGGGGCATGTGTTATCACCAGAATTTGACCGAGTCAGAGGTGGGCCGCGATCAAGGTGGACTTGAAGATCATACATGGAAGAATACGTGAATCGGCCTTATATGCAAAGTTTGGGCTAGTTTGCCCTTGTATCTGTAACATATCAGGTTACGTGTTGGTTAGTTAGAGTTTGCCTCGTACACGATTGGGATTATTCCCACGTTAGAAAGTCTACGGACTATAAATATGTATTTAGGGTTTATGAAATAAACAACAACCAACGTTCAACACAAACAAATCTCGGCGCATTGCCAACTCCTTCGTCTCGAGGGTTTCTCCTGGTAAGCACCATGCTGCCTAGATCGCATCTTGCAATCTAGGCGAGCACAAGCTTATTACGTTGTTCATGCGTTGCTCGTGCTCGAAGCCTTTTTGATGGCGAGCAACGTAGTTATCTTAGATGTGTTAGGGTTAGCATTGTTCTTCGTATCATATGCCGTCGTAGTGCAACCCTTATGCATCTAGCCGCCCTTACACCTATCTCGGGTGTAGGGGCGGCACCCCGCTTGATCATCGTTTAGTAGATCCGATCCGTTACGGTTGCTCCTTGTTCTACAAGGATTAGTTTAATATCCGCAATAGTTAGGCCCTACAAAGGGTTGGAGGATCCAGCGGCGTGTAGGGTGGAGTTTGCTAGCCCTAGACAGGATGTTCCGGGGATCAACCTCGTGTTGGTTTTTAGGCCCTGTCTAGGATCGGCTTACGGTCACCGTACGCGAGCGCGAGGCCCAATCGTGAGTAGGATGATCCGATTATGCGGTGAAAACCCTAAATCGTCGTAGATCGCATTATCTTTATCTTGATCAAGCAGGACCACCATATATTCGTACACCTCGTATGAATCATGGGTGGATCGGCTCTTTGAGCCGATTCACGAGACAACTCGAGAGCCGATCGAGGCTCGTATTTAATGTTTACGTGTATGCCATGCAGGAAACTAAGCGAGGCATCATCCAACACCTTCCCCGACCGGTATAGGTCAGGTGGCACGCCCTTGCGACGAGCATCGGACGTGTGACCAGAAGGCTTTGCGGGCCGTCGCTCTGAGGGACTGGGGCCAGCCGCAGCCCTAGTTGTTCCCGGCTCTACGGTGTTGCCAGTCGCTGCCCGCCGGTGGGTTTCTGACCGCAACAGATCTATAGTTTGCTAATCAAATAGATAGCATATAGCAAAACTTTTCATGAATAGTACTTTCAAGACAAGCATCAAAAAGTCTTGCATCAGAGTTAAATCATAAAGCAATAAATTCTTAATAAGAGGTTTTGAAGCAACACAAAGGAAGATTTAAGTTTCAGAGATTGCCTTCAACTTTCAACATGTATATCTCATGGATAATTGTCAACACAAAGTAATATGATGAGTGCAAATAAGAAAGTATGTAAGAATCAATGCACAGTTGACACAAGTGTTTGCTTCTAAGATGGAAGGAAGTAGGTAAACTCGACTCAACATAAAGTAAAAGAAAGGCCCTTCGCAGAGGGAAGCAGGGATTAAGTCATGTGCTAGAGCTTTTTAAGTTTTGAAATCATATAGAGAGCATAAAAGTAAAGTTTTGAGAGGTGTTTGTTGTTGTCAACGAATGGTAGTGGGCACTCTAACCCCCTCATCAAACAGACTTTCAAAGAGCGGCTCCCATGAAGGACGTTATCTCTACCAAGCAAGGTAGATCATCCCTCTTCTCTTTTGTTTACACATGTACTTTAGTTTTAGTTTTATGGTTGACACTCCTCCCAACCTTTTGCTTACACAAGCCATGGCTAACCGAATCCTCGGGTGCCTTCCAATATTCACATACCATGAAGGAGTGTCTATTTGCAAAATTAAGTTGCTTACTGATGAATCAGGGCAAAACATGTGAAGAGAATTATTAATGAAAGTTAATTAATTGGGGTTGGGAACCCCGCTGCCAACTCTTTTTGCAAAATTATTGGATAAGCGGATGAAGCCACTAGTCCATTGGTGAAAGCTGCCCAACAAGATTGAAAGATAAAACACCACATACTTCCTCATGATCTATAAAACATTGACACAAATAAGGGGTGATAACTTTTGAATTGTTTAAAGGTAGCACATGAAGTATTTACTTGGAATGGCAGAAAAATACCACATAGTAGGTAGTTATGGTGGACACAAATGGCATAGGTTTTGGCTCAAGGTTTTGGATGCACGAGAAGCATTTCCTCTCAGTACAAGGCTTTGGCTAGCAAGGTTGTTTGAAGCAAACACAAGTATGAACCGATACAGACAAAACTCACATAAGAACATATTGCAAGCATTATAAGACTCTACATCTGTCTTCCTTGTTGCTCAAACACTTTTACCAGAAAATATCTAGACCTTAGAGAGACCAATCATGCAAACCAATTTCAACAAGCTCTACGGTAGTTCTCCACTAATAGGTTTAAACTACATGGTGCAAGAGCTTAATCATGATCTACTTGAGAGCTCAAAACAATTGCCAAGTATCAAATTATTCAATACAATATGAAGCATTTTCTGTTTCCAACCAAATAGCAACAAATGCAGCAGCTTTTAACTTTTGCCATGAATATGAAAGTAAACTAAGAACACAAGTGTTCAAATGAAAAAGAGGAGTGTGTCTCTCTCCCACACAAGGATTGCTAGGATGCGAATTTATTTAAACACAAACAAAAATAAAAGCACACATACGCTCCAAGTAAAGCACATAAGATGTGACCGAATCAAAATATAGTTTCACTAGAGGTGACCTGATAAGTTGTTGATGAAGAAGGGGATGCCTTGAGCATCCCCAAGCTTAGACGCTTGAGTCTTCATGAAATATGTAGGGATGAACCATGGGGGAATCCCCAAGCTTAGACTTTTCACTCTTCTTGATCATATATCATCCTCCTATCTTGACCCTTGAAAACTTCCTTCACACCAAACTTCTCATAAACTTCATTAGAGGGGTTAGTACTAAAAAAAAACTTTAATCCACTTTAGTCCTGTAGTGACACATTGCAAGAACTCAATAAAACATTAGCTACAGCTCTCTGATACGTCCAATTTGCATCACTATTTTATATCATAATTTCCTGTTATTCATTGATATATTTCATATTTGGAGATGATACTTATGTTATTTCATCTATTTTGCATGTTTCATGATTATTGGAGGATCGTGCACCGGAGCCAGGATTCTGCTGGAAAAAGCATCGTCAGAACGCGATATTTCGGAAGATCAACAATTGACGGGAATTACACGAAAAATCCTATTTTTCCAGATGACGAAGGGAGCCAGAAGGGGGAGCTGAGGAGGGCCGCCATGGGCCCCCCTCACAGGCCGGTGCGGGCCCTGCCCTGGCCGCGCCGCCCTATGAGGAGGGGGGCCCACGGCCCCTCTCGCCTCCTTTTCTTCGCGTATGCCTTCGTCCCGAAAACCTAAGCTCCAGAGGTACGTCGCGAAGAGTCACAGCCGCCTCTGCGGGGCGGAGAACACCAGAGAGAAAAGAGCTCTCCGGCAGGCTGAGATCTGCCGGGGAAATTCCCTCCCGGAGGGGGAAATCGACGCCATCGTCACCGCCATCGAGCTGGACATCATCTCCATCACCATCACCATCATCTTCATCATCATCATCGCCGTCTCCACCGCTGCACCTCGTCACCGCTGTAGCAATTTGGGTTTGATCTTGATTGTTTGATAGGGGAAACTCTCCCGGTGTTGATTTCTACTTGTTATTGATGCTATTGAGTGAAACCGTTGAACCAAGGTTTATGTTCAGATTGTTATTCATTATCATATCACCTCCGATCATGTTCCATATGATGTCTCGTGAGTAGTTCGTTTAGTTCTTGAGGACATGGGTGAAGTCTAAATGTTAGTAGTGAAGTATGGTTGAGTAATATTCAATGTTATGATATTTAAGTTGTGGTGTTATTCTTCTAGTGGTGTCGTGTGAACGTCGACTACACGACACTTCACCTTTATGGGCCTAGGGGAATGCATCTTGTACTCGTTTGCCAATTGCGGGGTTGCCGGAGTGACGAAACCCGAGCCCCGTTGGTATATCGATGCAAGAGGGATAGCAGGATCTCGGAGTTTAAGGTCTGTGGTTAGATTTATCTTAATTACTTTCTTGTAGTTGCGGATGCTTGCAAGGGGTATAATCACAAGTATGTATTAGTCCTAGGAAGGGCGGTACATTAGCATAGGTTCACCCACACAACACTTATCAAAACAATGAAGATTAATTAGCCGTATGTAGCGAAAGCACTAGACTAAAATCCCGTGTGTCCTCGAGAACGTTTGGTCATTATAAGTAAACAAACCGGCTTGTCCTTTGTGCTAAAAAGGATTGGGCCACTCGCTGCAATTGTTACTCTCGCACTTTACTTACTCGTACTTTATTCATCTGTTACATCAAACCCCCCTGAATACTTGTCTATGAGCATTTACAGTGAATCCTTCATCGAAAATGCTTGTCAACACCTTCTGCTCCTCGTTGGGATCGACATTCTTACTTATCGAAGATACTACGATACACCCCCTATACTTTTGGGTCATCAACACTATTTTTACGGCGCCGTTGCGGGGAGTGAAGCGCTATTGGTAAGTGGAATTGGTAAGGGAAATTTCTACTTGTTTGTGCTGATTTTATTTCTGCTCGCTGCCATAACTCATTATGGAGAGATCTTCTCTTGAGTGTTTATTTGGGAAATCTACTACTACCGCAAAGGTAGTGGATGAGGCGCCGTGTAAGGAAGAATTACCATACAAAATACCTATGAAAATTATTGAACGTGTAGTGGGTAACCGTTATACGGGGGATGGAACTGTCCACCCCGGAGATCATTTACTTGTTCTTACATGAATTATGCGGTTTATTCAAGTGTGCGGGTAAAGCGGCGCATTGGTATAAATTACTTGGATAATGGGGATTCTCTTGAATGGAATGATATTGTGCCCCGGTTTTATTCTAAGTTCTATCCTCCAAGTGAGATTCACAAAGATCGGAATCGCATATATAATTTTTGGCCTCATGAAGGAGAAAGTATTGCCCAAGCGTGGGGGAGATTGAAGTCTTTAATGCTCAAATGCCCCATTCATGAGCTTCCTGGTAATATTATTATTGATAATTTCTATGCAAGACTTTCTTTTCAAGACAAGACCTTGCTGGATACTTCTTGTTCGGATCATTTAGACGCAACAAGGAAGAGTTTAAAAGGGACCTTCTTAATCGGATCCAAGAAAATACCGAAGGATGGGAGAACGACAAGGATAGAGAATCAGGTATAAATTATGATTATAAATGCATTGAAGCTTTTATGGATACTGATAAATTTCGTAATATGAGTGCTACTTATGGTCTTGATTCTCAAGTTGCTGTAAATCTTTATAAAGTTTTTGCTTCTCATTATGAATTGCCTAAGAAGAACTTTGATAAGTATCATGAACCGTATAAAGATAAAATTGATTCATCTATAAATAAATGTGTTGTAGTTGAAACTGTTGATCATATTATTCCTGAAGCTTATATTGAAAAAACTCCTTTCCCTGCTAAAATGAAGGAGTACTCTGTTATAAATAGTGCGGTTCATAAAAGTGAAAAGAAACCTATAGAACCCGAAGAACAAATAAAAGTTGAACCTGCTGTTGCAATTGTTAAAGATCTTGTGACTGAAAATGTAGAGGATGGTCATATTATTTTCTGTGAAGATGCCTCTAATATTGTTTCACATCCTAATAAGTCTAGGAAAGCGGCTAATAGAGAAACTATCTCTCCTATTGGTATTATTCGAGATATGGAAGTTCTATGTGGTAAGATTAAATATCCTGCTGACTTTTTGGTACTTGGTTCTGCTGCTAGTAAATATTGTCGTATCATTTTTGGTAGACCTTTTCTAAATACTTGTGGAGCTATTATAGATTGCAAGAAAGAGAAAATTTTGACTGAATTTGCTGGTGAATCTTATGAGTTTAACTTTGATGTGGTTATTCGGCTGGCTAATAGAGAAACTATCTCTCCTATTGGTATTATTCGAGATGTGGAAGTTCTATGTGGTAAGATTAAATATCCTGCTGACTTTTTGGTACTTGGTTCTGCTGCTAGTAAATATTGTCGTATCATTTTTGGTAGACCTTTTCTAAATACTTGTGGAGCTATTATAGATTGCAAGAAAGAGAAAATTTTGACTAAATTTGCTGGTGAATCTTATGAGTTTAACTTCTCTAAATTTACCAAAACTCCTTATAAAATTGATTCGCCTAATAGTGATTTTAAAGTTGAACAGGTGTGCATCTATTGCCGTTGCTCCTAGTAATCCTTTGCAGCAACATTTGGAGAATAGTGAGAGTGAAGTTTTTAGGGAAGAAAGAGACGAGCTTGATGAATTTTTCCTTCGCCAACCTATTCTTAAGCATGATTTACCGAGTGGAAGACTTGGGTACAACACCACCACCAAAGGAAGATCCTGTCTTTGATTTAAAACCATTGCCCGATAATCTTAAATATGCTCATATTGATGATAAGAAAATATATCTTGTTATTATTAGTTCTAAGCTTTCGAGTTTGAAGAAGAAAGGTTATTGGAG
Source organism: Lolium rigidum (assembly GCF_022539505.1). Taxonomy (NCBI): domain Eukaryota; kingdom Viridiplantae; phylum Streptophyta; class Magnoliopsida; order Poales; family Poaceae; genus Lolium; species Lolium rigidum. The sequence continues at coordinate 75,721,438 of NC_061512.1, read as the reverse complement.
ATATTGAAGAAACACCGAGGTGCTATTGGCTACACTCTTGATGACTTGAAGGGGATTTCTCCCTCTATTTGCCAACACGCCATTAATATGGAAGATGATGCAAAGCCTGTTGTTGAACCTCGGCGTCGTCTAATTCCTAAGATGAAGGATGTGGTAAGAAATGAGGTATTAAGACTCCTTGAAGCTGGTATTATATATCCTATTGCTGATAGTAGATGGGTTAGTCCTGTGCATTGTGTTCCTAAGAAAGGAGGAATGACTGTTGTGCCTAATGATAATGATGAGCTCATCCCACAAAGAGTAGTTGTAGGGTATAGAATTTGCATTGATTATCGAAAAGTTAATAAGGTTACTAAGAAAGATCATTATCCTTTGCCTTTTATTGATCAAATGTTAGAAAGGTTATCTAAAAATACTCATTTTTGCTTTCTTGATGGTTATTCTGGATTTTCACAAATTGCTGTTAAAACTAAAGATCAAGAGAAAACCACTTTCACTTGTCCCTATGGAACTTATGCTTATAGGCGTATGCCTTTTGGTTTATGTAATGCTCCTGCTACTTTTCAAAGATGCATGTCTGCTATTTTTCATGGCTTTTGTGAGAGTATTGTAGAGGTATTCATGGATGATTTTTCTCTCTATGGGAATTCTTTTGATAGTTGCTTGCGAAACCTTGATAAAGTTTTGCAGAGATGTGAAGAAACTAACCTTGTTCTTAATTGGGAGAAATGCCACTTTATGGTTAATGAAGGAATTGTATTGGGACATAAAATTTCCGAGAGAGGTATCGAAGTTGATAGAGCTAAAGTTGAAGCCATTGAGAAGATGCCCTATCCTAGGGATGTTAAAGGTATTCGTAGTGTTTTTGGTCATGCTGGGTTTTATAGGAGGTTTATTAAAGACTTCTCCAAGATTTCAAAGCCTCTTACTAATCTTCTTCAGAAAGATGTACCTTTTGTTTTTGATGATGATTGTAAGGAAGCTTTTGAAACTCTAAAGAAAGCCTTAACAACTGCCCCTATAGTTGAACCTCCTGATTGGAATTTACCATTTGAAATTATGTGTGATGCTAGTGATTTTGTTGTAGGCGCTGTTCTTGGACAGCGAGTAGATAAAAAACCGAATGTTATTCATTATGCCAGTAAAACTCTTGATGCTGCTCAAAGAAATTATGCTACTACTGAAAAAGAATTGTTAGCTGTAGTCTTTGCTTGTGATAAATTTAGATCTTATATTGTTGATTCAAAAGTTACGATTCATACTGATCATGCTGCAATTAGATACCTTATGACAAAGAAAGATGCTAAGCCAAGGCTTATCAGATGGGTACTTCTTTTGCAAGAATTATATTTACATATTGTAGATAGGAAAGGTGCTGATAATCCTGTTGCTGATAATTTGTCTAGATTGGAAAATATTGCTTATGATCCTGTTCCTGTTAATGATAGTTTTCCAAATGAATAATTGGTTGTAATAAAGGTGAGCTCGCGAGACAGTCCTTGGTATGCTGATTATGCTAACTTTATTGTTTCCAAGTACTTGCCTCCAACCTTTTCAGCTCAGACAAAGGAGGAAATTCTTTTATGACTTGAGGCATTATTTTTGGGATGACCCACACTTATATAAAGAAGGAGTGGATGGTATTCTGCGAAGATGTGTTCCCGAATATGAACAACAAGAGATATTGAGTAAATGTCATGGTAGTGCTTATGGAGGACATCACGCGGAGATAGAACCGCGCGAAAGGTTCTACAATCAGGTTTTTATTGGCCAACTCTCTTCAAAGATGCAAGGAAGTTTATTTTATCTTGTGATGAATGTCAAAGGGTTGGTAATATCTCCGGACGCAATGAAATGCCTATGAATTATACTCTTGTTATTGAACCATTTGATTGTTGGGGATTTGACTTCATGGGACCTTTTCCCTCTTCAGAAGGTAACACTCATATACTTGTTGCTTGTTGATTATGTTACTAAATGGGTGGAAGCCATACCTACAAAAAGTGCTGATGGTGAGACCTCTTTAAGAATGCTTTTAGACATTATTTTTCCTAGATTTGGAGTTCCTAGATATATTATGACAGATGGAGGTTCTCATTTTATTCATGGTGGTTTTAGAAAAACTCTTGCTAAATATGGTATTAATCATAGAATTGCTTCGCTTATCATCCTCAAACTAGTGGGCAAGTAGAACTATCAAATAGAGAAATTAAATCTATCTTGCAAAAGACTCGTTAATAAAACTAGAAAGAATTGGGCTAGTAAATTGAAGGAAGCACTATGGGCTTATAGAACTGCTTATAAAAACCCCATGGGAATGTCACCTTATAAAATGGTTTATGGAAAAGCTTGTCATTTACCTTTAGAACTAGAGCACAAAGCTTATTGGGCTCGTTAGAGAACTAAATTAAGATCCTAAACTAGTCGGTAATAAGAGGTTGCTGCAATTAAGTTCTCTAGATGAATGGAGAAGTGAAGCTTATGAAAATGCTAAACTCTTTAAAGAGAAAGTTAAGAAATGGCATGATAGAAGGATTATCAAAAGACGAGTTTAATATTGGGGATAAAGTCCTATTGTATCGGTCTCGTCTCAGATTCTTTGCGGGGAAATTACTCTCGAAATGGGAAGGACCATATGTTGTTGAGGAGGTGTATCGATCAGGAGCAATTAAAATTAGTTCTCTCCAAGGCAATGCCACGCAAGTGGTGAATGGACAAAGACTCAAGCATTATATCTCAGGTGATTCTTATAATGTAGATGTTGATGTTATTCAAGTGGAAACACCGGAGGCTTTCATTAAAGGTCAATTTGACGAATCCGCCAGAACTCGACTTTGAATAGGTAACGATACGGGTAATAAAAAGTTCGCGATTTACTTTCCGAACAATGTTTTTACTGTTTTTGGAAAATATGAGAAATTACGAGATCGAAACGGAGTGGAGGAGACGCACGAGGGCGTGCCCTCATAGGCTGGCGCGGGCCCCAGCCTGGCCGCGCCGCCCTATGAGCTGGCCCCCTCGTCGCTCCTCTCCGACTCTGGTTCGACCTGGTACTTTCCTTATGACATAAAAAATCCTGCTATATAATCCCCCGGGCCCCTGGAGGTCCGTATATCGTTTTCTCGACGTGTTTTGTTTCGAGCTGTTTCTGCCAGGATTTGCTTTGGATCTAGAGGTGTCATGTCTTCGTCAGAAACTCCGAAGGACAGCTCCTGCAAGGGCGTCGACAACCTGTACATGAACGAGTTGAGGATGCATCCCAAGGAGTTGCTGCTCGTTAATGGGGAGCTGCAGATCAAGGATGTTCGGGATCCTAAAGGAGAAGGAAGTTTGGAAGACAGGATGAAGAAGCTAGAACAAGAGGTCTTCAACTACAAGAAGATGGCTGAACGTGAGGTGGATATCTTCCACAAGATTGTGTCTGAACTCATTGCTGAACACGAGAAGGAAACTGCGAAGCTATGGGGCGACATCCTCTCACTTCACGACACCACCAACAAACTCCAAGCTCAACTCTATGACGTTCGGAATCGAATTGTGAGTATGAAAACAGGTTTAAACACATAAGCCATGCTGCTAGTTTCAGGATTCCCGAGACCAAGATGTCATTTGTTGATGGAGAGCCTCTTCCTTGGAAGTCCGAAGACGGGAATTCATCACCACCATCGCCAAAGGAGTAATTCATCATCGGTATTGGCATCCCCTTGGTTTGTTCCAAGCTTGGGGTAGTGCCGCGGTATCACATCATCACTACCTTTTACTTTTTACTATCAAGTAGTGTCATATCATGAGTAGGGAAGTTATCGTATAAGATGGGTTGCAGTGTGGAAGTATCTCTCCTTTAGTTTGTCTATGTATCCCTAGGTGTGAGTTATCGTTATGAAATATTAATGAGAAGTCTTATCATTTACATATTGCACACCTTATTTTAGTTTGCAATTTCTGTTATAGGATTGATCTTGATTTTAGTATTGGTACCACTTTGGGAGCATTGGGTAAATCTATTTGGTTTTGGCAAACTTAGCATTGGTCAATAGCAACAACACCTTGAGGTTTAAGTAGAAAAGAGAAATACATATAGTTGTTTCATTGTCTTCCTTTCTTGTTAGCTCATAGCTTATTATTCTGAAGTTAAAATTATTTGTGCTTACAAGAAAGATGCATGATTGTTTCTATCACATGTATATTCGTTTGTTTCCCTCAACTCTTATGCTTGCTAATTAACCTTGCTAGCCAAAGACCTGTACTGAGAGGGAATGCTTCTCGTGCATCCAAACCTGAACCCAAACCTATGCCATTTGTGTCCACCATATCTACCTACTGCATGGTATTTCCTGCCATTCCAAGTAAATACTTCATGTGCTACCTTTAAATAATTCAAATTTATTACTTCTTATTTGTGTCAATGTTTTATAGCTCATGAGGAAGTATGTGGTGTTTTATCTTTCAGTCTTGTTAGGCAGCTTCCATTAATGGACTAGTGGCTTCATCCACTTATCCTATAATTTTGCAATAAGAGCTGGCAACGGGGTTCCCAGCCCCAATTAATCAACTTTCATTAATAATTCTCTTCACATGTTTTGCTCTGATTCATCGGTAAGCAACTTAGTTTTGCAATAGATACTCCTCCATGGTATGAGATTGTTGGAAGGCACCCGAGGATTCGGTTAGCCATGGCTTGTGTAAGCAAAGGTTGGGGGGAGTGTCATCCTTAAATAAACTAAAGTACATGTGTAAACAAAAGAGAAGAGGGATGATCTACCTTGCCGGTAGAGATAACGTCCTTCATGGGAGCCGCTCTTTGGAGGTACGTTTGGCAAGGGGGTTAGAGTACCTGCTACCAGTCGTTGACAACAACAAACACCTCTCAAAACTTTACTTTTATTCTCTTTATATGATTTCAAAATTGAAAAAGCTCTAGCACATGATTTAATCCCTGCTTCCCTCTGCGAAGGGCCTGTCTTTTACTTTATGTTGAGTCAGTAAACCTATTTCCCTCCATATCGAGCAAGCATTTTAGTTGTTGTGATCAAACTATTATATTGTGATTTGCTTCATCATGTCTTTTATTCTTCCTTTTTTAGTACAAGTTTCATCTGAATGAATGAAGCTTTGAAAGTTATCAATGATAATTATGATTGAGTATGCAAGATGAGCCACATAAGCTTTAATATGAGAGCGCTGCTCAATAGATAAGTATAATCTGTTAACTGTTCTCTGACCAAGAACAAAGTTTGCCATCACCAATTATGATTTCTTATGCACCTTTATTTGTGATTACCCTATACTTGTTTCAAGTTGAGTTATATGAGGAAGTTGTTTACTAGAATGTCTTGTGTGAATGAATATGATGCTTCTTGTCCGTATTTGATTTATCGACTCTTCACTCCATAAACATGTGGTCCTGTTTACCGAGTTCAGTTTCGCTTGGGGACAAGCGAGGTCTAAGCTTGGGGGAGTTGATACGTCCAATTTGCATCACTATTTTATATCATAATTTGCTGTTATTCATTGATATATTTCATATTTGGAGATGATACTTATGTTATTTCATCTATTTTGCATGTTTCATGATTATTGGAGGATCGTGCACCGGAGCCAGGATTCTGCTGGAAAAAGAATCGTCAGAACGCGATATTTCGGAAGATCAACAATTGACGGGAATTACACGAAAAATCCTATTTTTCCAGATGACGAAGGGAGCCGGAAGGGGGAGCTGAGGAGGGCCACCATGGGCCCCCCTCACAGGCCGGCGCGGGCCCTGCCCTGGCCGCGCCGCCCTGTGAGGAGGGGGGCCCACAGCCCCTCTCGCCTCCTTTTCTTCGCGTATGCCTTCGTCCCGAAAACCTAAGCTCCAGAGGTACGTCGCGAAGAGTCACAGCCGCCTCTGCGGGGCGGAGAACACCAGAGAGAAAAGAGCTCTCCGGCAGGCTGAGATCTGCCGGGGAAATTCCCTCCCGGAGGGGGAAATCGACGCCATCGTCACCGCCATCGAGCTGGACATCATCTCCATCACCATCACCATCATCTTCATCATCATCATCGCCGTCTCCACCACCTCGTCACCGCTGTAGCAATTTGGGTTTGATCTTGATTGTTTGATAGGGGAAACTCTCCCGGTGTTGATTTCTACTTGTTATTGATGCTATTGAGTGAAACCATTGAACCAAGGTTTATGTTCAGATTGTTATTCATTATCATATCACCTCTGATCATGTTCCATATGATGTCTCGTGAGTAGTTCGTTTAGTTCTTGAGGACATGGGTGAAGTCTAAATGTTAGTAGTGAAGTATGGTTGAGTAATATTCAATGTTATGATATTTAAGTTGTGGTGTTATTCTTCTAGTGGTGTCGTGTGAACGTCGACTACACGACACTTCACCTTTATGGGCCTAGGGGAATGCATCTTGTACTCGTTTGCCAATTGCGGGGTTGCCGGAGTGACGAAACCCGAGCCCCGTTGGTATATCGATGCGGGAGGGATAGCAAGATCTCGAGTTTAAGGCTGTGGTTAGATTTATCTTAATTACTTTCTTGTAGTTGCGGATGCTTGCAAGGGGTATAATCACAAGTATGTATTAGTCCTAGGAAGGGCGGTACATTAGCATAGGTTCACCCACACAACACTTATCAAAACAATGAAGATTAATTAGCCGTATGTAGCGAAAGCACTAGACTAAAATCCCGTGTGTCCTCGAGAACGTTTGGTCATTATAAGTAAACAAACCGGTTTGTCCTTTGTGCTAAAAAGGATTGGGCCACTCGCTGCAATTGTTACTCTCGCACTTTACTTACTCGTACTTTATTCATCTATTACAACAAAACCCCCTGAATACTTGTCTGTGAGCATTTACAGTGAATCCTTCATCGAAACTGCTTGTCAACACCTTCTGCTCCTCGTTGGGATCGACATTCTTACTTATCGAAGATACTACGATAGACCCCCTATACTTGTGGGTCATCACTCTCCACGTCTAGAAAGCCCTGCTTAAAGTCCACAAGAGACAATGCAAAAAACAGAGACAAAATCTGTCAAAACAGAACAGCCAGTAAAGACAAATTTTTTAGAGGTACTTCCGTTGCTCAAATCAGAAAACTCAAAACTAATGAAAGTTGCGTACATATCTGAGGAACACGCATGAAAATTGGCAGATTTTTCTGAGTTCCCTACAGAGTGACCTACTCAAATTCGTGACAGATAGAAATCTGTTTTTGCGCAGAAATCCAAATCTAGTATCAACTTTCTATTAGAGACTTTACTTGGCACAACATTGCAATAAAATAAAGATAAGGAGAGGTTGCTACAGTAGTAACAACTTCCAGGACACAACAAAACAGTAGCAAAATAAAGACATGGGTTATCTCCCAAGAAGTGCTTTCTTTATAGCCATTAAGATGGGCTCAGCAATTTTAATGATGCTCACATAAGGATAAGAGTCGAAGCAAAGAGAGCATCAAAAAGCAAGTTCAAAACACATTTAAGTCTAACCCACTTCCTATGCATAGGAATATTGTACACAAATAAATTCATGAAGAACAAAGTGACAAGCATTGGAAGATAAAACAAGAGTAATTTTAAAATTTTCAGCATGTAGAGAGGTGTTTTAGTACCATGAAAGTTTCTACAACCATATTTTCCTCTCTCATAATAATTTTCAGTAGCATCATGATCAAACTCAACAAGATAACTATCACCTATAGCATGCTTTTCATGATCTACAAACACATAATTTTTATCAAGATAAAAAATAATGGGATTAAAACTTTCAAACCCACTTTTATCAATAATATAACAAGATGATTGATCAATCTTAAAAGATATGGGACTCCTAGATAAAGTCAAGACCTCTCCAATCCCATTTTCATTAGTAGTACAATTAATATTATCAAGTAACATAGTACCATCATCTAGAGCTTTATCATAAACATTTGCCAAGCAAAACTCTTTAGTACCATGCATTTCGACATCAGGCACAAACAAAGCATTATCATAAGATTTATCAAAGTAGCATGGATTATCATAGATAACAGTAGCATAATTATTCTCACAAATTTTACTCATAGGTAATATTTCAAGAGAATCCACAGGAACATAACATTCATCCTCCTTTGGTAAGCATGGAGGACAATCAAATAGTGTAAGAGATAAAGAGTTACTCTCATTAGAAGGTTGGCATGGGTAGCTAATCCATTCTTCCTCCTTTTGTTCATCACTCTCCTCCTCTTTTTCATCCAATGAGCTTTCGGGTTCATCAATCTCCTCCTCTTTTTCATCCAATGAGCTTTCGGGTTCATCAATTTCTTCTTTCACGGAGTTCCTGTAAATTGTGAGTGCATTCTTGTGCATTAATGAGTCTCTCTTTATAATCAATGATATAAGGATTATCGCTGTAACTTTCTATGCAAAAATTAAGGATAGAAGAGACATAATCTTTAAGGTCCTTACAAGCAACACAAGTTTCATAATTTTTAGCCATGAAGGATTCTATCTCAGAGGCTCCCATAAATAAAACAAATTGTTCTACTTCTTCGAACCCAAGATGAATATAGTTATTCCAATAATAGTTCATAATTAAAACTTCTTCACTAAAGCCACATTGAAATTTAAGATGTTTAGTATCCTGTTTAGAGCAACAGTTTATATTATGGCGTTTAAGCAAGATTTTAGCAATTGTATTCAATTTTTCTATCACAGCACTCATAACTTTACCCATTCTTGATTCTCTATAATTCATATATATTTCAATAGGCTCCAAATAGGTTGTGGGTTCTTCCATAACAACAGTTTTTAATTTTTCGGTTTTCCAATTTTTTATGGATTTTCGGGTATATAGAAAAAATAAAACAAGACAAAACAAACTAGACAAAAGTAAACTAAGCAAAATAATACTAGACGGAAATAAACTAAGCACAAATAAACTAGACAAAAGTAAACTAAGCAAAACAAAATAAAATAAAAACAGAGAGAGAGGTAGAGTGTACTCCCCAGGTGAACTTATGAGTAGAGCTATGCCTCCCCGGCAACGGCGCCAGAAAACAGTCTTGATAACCCACAAGTATAGGGGATCGCAACGAGTCTTCGAGGGAAGTAAAACCCAAATTTATTGATTCGACACAAGGGGAGGTAAAGAATACTTATAAGCCTTAACAACCGAGTTGTCAATTCAGTTGCACTGGAAAAGCACTAGTAACGGGGGTGATGTGAAAGCAGCGGTGATATGAGAGCAATAGTAACGAGTAACACATCAGCGAGTAATGAGTAACACGGAGGCAATGGCACCAGAAAATAGTTGATACTACTTCCAATGACATATAGAACGAGTATATGATGATGAGAGATGGACCGGGGTTCCCAGCTATCTTCACTAGTGGTAACTCTCCAATAACAAGTGTTGGGTGAACAAATTACTTTTTTTTACACCTGGTGAACAAATTACAGTTGGGCAATTGATAGGACTGAAATATCATTATGACAGAACATCAAGATTATTAATCATGTAGGCATGTTTTCCATATATAGTCATACATGCTCACAATGAGAAACTTGCATAACATCTTTTGTCCTACCAGCCGGTGGCAGCCGGGCCTCAAGGGAATCTACTGGTAATTAAGGTACTCCTTTTAATAGAGCACCGGAGCAAAGCATTAACACTTGGTGAAAACATGTGATCCTCATATCACAGCCTTCCCCTCCGGTTGTCCCAATTTCTGTCACTTTGGGGCCTCGGGTTCCGGACAGCAATATGTGCAAACAACTTGTAGATACAATCTAAGAAATAATTATAGAGCTTAAATCTAAGATCATGCCACTCGTGCACTAGTGACAAGCATTAAACACACAACAAGATTGCAACAACAATAACTTCACAAACTTTATAGATAGACTAATCATAATGTAACAATCCATTGGATCCCAACAAACACAACACCGATTACATCAGATGGATCTCAATCATGTAAGGCAGCTCATGAGATCATTGTATTGAAGTACATGGGAGAGAGAGTACCAACTAGCTACTGCTAGAACCCGTAGTCCATGGGGGAACTACTCACGGAGCATGATGGAGGCGGTGGCGTCAATGGAGATGGCTTCCGGGGGCACTTCCCCGTCCCGGCGGCGTGCCGGAACAGAGACTTCTGTCCCCCGAAATGGAGTTTCGCGATGGCGGCGGCGCCCCTGGAGTCTTTTTGGAGTTTCGTCAATTGGTATCGGGTTTTTAGGTCTCGAGGGATTTTATAGGCGAAGAGGCGGCACGAGGGGGTGCCTGGGGTCCCAAACCATAGGTTGGCGCGTCAGGGGGCCTAGCCGCGCCGCCCTGTGGTGTGGGCCCCCTGCTGGCCGCCTCCGACTCTCCTTCGATGTTCTGGGTTCTTCCGTGAAATATAAGATCGTGGGCTTTTGTTTCGTCCAATTCCGAGAATATTTCCTGTGTAAGATTTCTGAAACCATAAATAGCAGAAAATAGGAACTGGCGCTTCGGCATCTTGTTAATAGTTTAGTCCCGGAAAATGCATAAAATCATTATAAAGTGTGAGCAAAATATGTAGGTATTGTCATAAAACTAGCATGGAACATCAGAAATTATAGATACGTTGGAGACGTATCAGTGGGCATTATCCTTCGGGTAACGAATGTTAAGCTACCTCCTATGACCCATCCAGGGGCCCATGAAGATCATCCACCGACCAAGGTGGGCCGATACGTCGGTTCCGAAGAAAGATTCTTGATGAACAAGGCAAGAAGACGAAGGAAAAGGAAAGTTTAGACATAGAACTCTTTGTAAACTAGTCGAACCCGGACATAACTCTTGGGACCTAGCCTGCAATATAAGGGCCAGGAGAGGGTCTACCGAGGGACACACAATCACCACAGCCATATTCACCGCAAGTCTAGAGCTAGGTCAAATCTTAGCCTCTCGACGAGATCTTAGTCATAGCCTTCGGCTACCCCATTGTAACCCAATTTATTCGATAATCAAGACCAGACAAGCAGGAAGTAAGGGTTTTACCTCATCGAGTGTCCCGAACCTGGGTAAATCTGTCTGTTTGGTATCCGATGTCTCGTGTCAGCCTACAAGATTCCATCAACCCTAAGTCCCAAAAGGTGGGCATTGCCGAGGAGCACCCTCGTCAATTGGCTCCATCTGTGGGAACCCTGTTGGCACAAGACTCGCCATCGGCTGCTTCAATCATGTCATCCACGACTCCATCAGCACCATTGATGTTGTCACCGGCCCCATCATCACCAAGCTCGGGGAACTCGATTCGATTCGGGTCCTTCAAGTTTACTCCGCACAATAACTCACCCCGTTCGATTTTTTCGGATCTGAAGGTGGGTTGGGTATGACGTTCGGGAGCGTCCACTACTGCATCAACGATGAGGGCATCCTTCGACTGCCCGAACCGCTCACCTCCAACACAACAAGGACTCCGTCGTCATCAACAGCTGGATCGACCGCGTCGACTCCGATCCCGGTCGGTCTATCGACTACACTATCGACATCAACAACATATTTGCCACCATCGACTCCGTGCTGATCAACGTCAACTATGTCTGTTGGATCCGATGACTCTATTTGATCCGGTCTGACATCATACTATTGCCTCAACTGCAACACTAGGCATGGATTGGGCTCGGATGACACGTCATTCGTCTGCAGTGCCAATTATACTTCAGATGAATAAATTATCGACAACATTGCCAGGACAGCTACCAGGAAGGTGGCGCATCATCAGATCTACGCTATCCTAAACCCGGTCGACGGAGATGAAGGAGAACGCACCCCACATGCCAATAGGTGTCGCAATGTTGAGAACAACTCTAGTAACGATAATAGTGACTATACTATTACTGAGGAAGAGTGGGAAATTGCCCGTGCTGCTATAACCAACAATACTCGGATCCCTTCTGGGGCTTCGGCAGGGACTCTTGATGCGTACCATACAATCTTGGAAAGGAATCGAGTGTGATTGGAAAACGAGCAGGTAGGTCTCGCGCGACGCCGACACGCAGCCGATCAATCCAGTGAGCGACAAAGAGCGTCACATGGTAGTGCGTCTCGAAGCAATCAAGGTTCAGGAAGATATCTACCAAGGATGCCTCGACTTTCGGAAGATGATGCAAGGGAGATAACTTCAAACTTGTCCAACTCCTTTATGACTATGGACACCGCAGACATGCTGAGGCCAAAAACTGTCAAGGGAGCAACTGCCAATCTCGCAGCCTACTTGATCAACCACCAGCCAACACCCGACGGGCCCATGGAGCAAGCTCATCGAGGTGCTCTGGAAAGCCTCACGGTCCTTGGAGATAAACTTGTCCCTAGGAAGGACAAAGCTACACACCAGGGCAGTGGATCCAGGCATCGCTCGAAAGATGCTCGTGATGATATCACACAAAGCATAATCAACAAAGCTCGACGACGATGTGCTGCAAGAGAAGGATATGATAGCGACGATTCTGAGGAAATTCAGGAATATGATGGCGAACTGCGAGGAGCCGATTGCTTAAGTTACAAGATTCGAGAGACGATGCCACGGAAGAGATTCAAGCCTACTCCCACTGATGCTGCTAAATATGACGGGCAGCAGGAGCCGAGGTCCTGGATAGACGACTACTTACAAACTTTACACAAGGGAAATCAAATAGTAGCGATGCAATGTCTGTAGCTTTACCTGAAGGATTTGGCACGAGCATGGCTGTGAGGCTTACCAAAAGGATCTATCAGATCCTGGGAAGACTTGGTTGACGCCTTTGTCAAAAACTTTCAAGCCACGTACAAGAGGCCGCTCGGAATCGAAGAACTACGTCATTGTCAGCAGAAGCCGAAGGAATCAACGCGCACGTACATCGGGCGTTTTACTAAGCTCTTAAACGCTGCCAAACATGTTTCTATCGATAGAGCAATTGATGCCTTCAGTGATGGAATCCGACGGGAACCGTACATCGAAGAACTTGGTCGAAAGAAGCCAAAAACCATCACCAAACTAACGGAGATTGCCAACAGTTGAGTTGATGGAGAAGATCATGTAAGGAAACCTTGTCCCGACAGTGACGACGAAGATGATGACCAGCCGAGGCATGATTCAGGCCATTGACATGATCGCCGTAAGAAGAGGAAAGACCGTGGATACAATGATACTAACATTGTAGCTGCTGGGTATTCCGATCAGCAAGATGATCGATATGATGATAGGCGTGATGATCGTCGAGATAACAATCACAATAATTCAGGAGGAAATCGCGGCAATTACAGGGACCGACCTTCCAGGGTCCCGGATTTACCTTTTGCTGGACAGTTAAATGCTCCGTGTTACATACATGCGTATATCGATCCCAAGGATAACACTAAGAAGTTGGGTCATTTGCTCAGAGACTGGCGATAGTTCATTGAAATGCAAAAGTTCTACGAAACAGGCAGGGGGCAGCCGCAGCAGCCGAACCCGCCACCACCTCCACCTCCACCTCATCACCAAGTTCAGCAAGTTCAAACCCGTAACGCTAATGAAGCCTTTCCCCCACCGCGGGGACAGATGAGTGATGACCCACAAGTATAGGGGGTGTATCGTAGTACTTTCGATAAATAAGAGTGTCGAACCCAACGAGGAGCAGAAGGTGTTGACAAGCAGTTTCGATGAAGGATTCACTGTAAATGCTCACAGACAAGTATTCAGGGGGTTTGATATAGCAGATGAATAAAGTACAAGTAAGTAAAATGCGAGAGAAATAATTGCGAGTGAGTGGCCCAATCCTTTTTAGCACAAAGGACAAGCCGGTTTGTTTACTTATAATGACCAAACGTTCTTGAGGACACACGGGAATTTAGTCTAGTGCTTTCGCTTCATAAAGCTGATTAATCTTCATTGTTTTGATAAGTGTTGTGTGGGTGAACCTATGCTAATGCACCGCCCTTCCTAGGACTAATACATACTTGTGATTATACCCCTTGCAAGCATCCGCAACTACAAGAAAGTAATTAAGATAAATCTAACCACAGCCTTAAACTCTGAGATCCTGCTATCCCTCCCGCATCGATATACCAACGGGGGTTTAGGTTTCTGTCACTCCGGCAACCCCGCAATTAGCAAATGAATACAAGATGCATTCCCCTAGGCCCATAAATGGTGAAGTATCATGTAGTCGACGTTCACATGACACCACTAGAAGAATAACACCACAACTTAAATATCATAACATTGAATACTAACCAACATAATTCACTACTAACATTTAGACTTCACCCATGTCCTCAAGAACTAAACGAACTACTCACGAGACATCATATGGAACATGATCAGAGGTGATATGATGATGAATAACAATCTGAACATAAACCTTGGTTCAATAGTTTCACTCAATAGCATCAATAACAAGTAGAAATCAACACCGGGAGAGTTTCCCTATCAAACAATCAAGATCAAACCCTAATTGTTACAGCAGTGACGTGGTGCAGCGGTGGAGATGGCGGTGATGATGATGGAGATGATGGTGATGATGATGGAGATGATGTCCAGCTCGATGACGATGACGATGGCGTCGATTTCCCCCTCCGGGAGGGAATTTCCCCGGCGGATTTCAGCCTGCCGGAGAGCTCTTTTCTCTCTGGTGTTCTCCGCCCGCAGAGGCGGCTGTGACTCTTCGCGACTATCCTGTGGAGCTTAGGTTTTCGGGACGAAGATGTACGCGAAGGAGAGGAGGTCAGAGGGGGCTGTGGGCCCCCACCTCACAAGGCGGCGCGGCCAGGCCTTGGCCCGTGCCGGCCTATGAGGTGGGCCCATGGCGGCCCTCCTCGGCTCCCCATTCTGGCTCCCTTCGTCTTCTAGAAAAATAGGATTTTTCATATAATTTCCGTCAAGTGTTGATCTTCCGAAATATTGCATTCTGACGGCGCTTTTTCCAGCAGAATCCTGACTCCGGTGCGCGATCCTCCAATAATCATGAAACATGCAAAATAGATGAAATAACATAAGTATCATCTCCAAATATGAAATATATCAATGAATAACGAGCAAATTATGATATAAAATAGTGATGCAAAATGGACGTATCAACTCCCCAAGCTTAGACTTCGCTTGTCCCCAAGCGAAACTGAACTCGGTAAACAAGACCACATGTTTACGGAGTGAAGAGTCGATAAATAAAATACGGACAAGAAGCATCATATTCATTCACACAAGTCATTCTAGTGAACAACTTCCTCATATAATTCAACTTGAAACAAGTAGAAGGAAATCACAAATAAAGGTGCATAAGAAATCGTAATTGGTGATGGCAAACTTCGTTCTTGGTCAGAGAACAGTTAACAGATTATACTTATCTATTGAGCAGCGCTCTCATATTAAAGCTTATAATAAACTTGCATACTCAATCATAGTAATCTCCTCATAATCATTGATAACTTTCAAAGCCATATTCATTCAGATAAAACTTGTACTAAACAAGGAAGAGTAAAAGACATGATGAAATAGATCACAATATAGATGGTTGAATCACAACAAATCAATTGCTTGCTTAAGATGGAGGGAAATAGGTTTACTGACTCAACATGAAAATAAAAGAAAGGCCCTTCCCTGAGGGAAGCAGGGATTAAATCATGTGCTAGAGCTTTTTAAGTTTTGAAATCATATAGAGAGCATGAAAGTAAAGTTTTGAGAGGTGTTTGTTGTTGTCAACGAATGGTAGTGGGTACTCTAACCCCCTTGCCAAACGGACTTCCAAAGAGCGGCTCCCATGAAGGACGTTATCTCTACCGAGCAAGGTAGATCATCCCTCTTCTCTTTTGTTTACACATGTACTTTAGTTTATTTAAGGATGACACTCCCCCAACCTTTGCTTACACAAGCCATGGCTAACCGAATCCTCGGGTGCCTTCCAACAATCTCATACCATGGAGGAGTGTCATGTTGCAAAATTAAGTTGCTTACTCGATGAATCAGGGCAAAACATGTGAAGAGAGTTATTAATGAAAGTTGATTAATTGGGGCTGGGAACCCCGTTGCCAGCTCTTTTTGCAAAATTATAGGATAAGTGGATGAAGCCACTAGTCCATTAGTGGAAGCTGCCAACAAGATTGAAAGATAAAACGCCACATACTTCCTCATGAGCTATAAAACATTGACACAAATAAGAAGTAATAGCTTTTGAATTATTTAAAGGTAGCACATGAAGTATTTACTTGGAATGGCACGGAAATACCACATAGTAGGTAGTTATGGTGGACACTGATGGCATAGGTTTGGTTTAAGGGTTTTGGATGCACGAGAAGTATTCCCTCTCGGTACAGGTCTTTGGCTAGCAAGGTTGATTAGCAATCATAAGAGTTGAGGGAAACAAACAAATATACATGTGATAGAAATAATCATGCATCTTACTTGTAAGCACAAACAATTTTAACTTCAGAATACTAAGCTAGGAACTAACAAGAAAGATAATAACATATCTACATGTATTTCCTCTTCTCTACTTAAACTTAAGGTGTTGTTGCTATTGACCAATGCTAAGTTTGCCAAGACCAAATAGATTTACTCAATGCTCCCAAAGTGATACCAATACTAACAACAAGATTAATCATATAATAGAGATTGCAAACTAAAATAAGATGTGCAATATGTAAATGATAAAACTTCTCATTAATATTCCATAACGATAACTCACACCAAGGGATACATAGATAACCAACTAAAGAGAGATACTTCCATACCGCAACACATCTTATATGATAACTTCCCTACTCATGATATGACACTACTTGAAAGTAAAAAGGTAAAAGATAGTGATGATGTGATACCGCGGCACTCCCCCAAGCTTGGAACAAACCAAGGGGATGCCAATGCCGATGATGAATTACTCCTCCGGCGGTGTAGATGGTGAATTCCTGATAAGCTTCTCAACAAGCTCCTTTAGCTCATCAATCCTGTACGTGAGGTTGCGGATCATCTCTGAATTGTGCTCGACGCGGTTAAGAAGCACGTCCGACGGCGAGTCCCAACTCTTAGAGTTGCTTCCCCACTCTTCAGCTTCAGGCTTCATCTTTCCTGCAGTGTTAGAACGATCTATATCCCAGTTGCTGGGCAGCACTGCTTTGGGAACCCTTTCAGTTTGACTATTATGAATTAGAATGTGGAAGGGGTGGTAGGTGCCTGGAGGAGATGTCCTTGGAGCTAGGTAGTGACGTGGAACTCTTCCTCCGGTGCTAATCCGTGCGCTTTTCTTGGCGTTGAACGGATTTGACACCACTCCGATGCTTGCGACGGTGGCACGCGGGTGTACTCGCGGAACTTCCTCAACTTCCTCTTCATCCTCCTTGACTTCTTCTTTCAACTTGGGATCTTGAATATCTTCCTCCGAAGGCTCCTTGTCCTTGTTGTTGGAGACCATGGTGCTTCTAGATCAAAGACAGATCCTGGAAGAAACAGCTCGAAACAAAACACGTCGAGAAAACGATATACGGACCTCCAGGGGTCCGAGGGATTATATAGCAAAAAATTTCACGACAAAAGGAAAGTACCAGGTCGAACCAGAGTCGGAGAGGGGCAACGAGGTGGCCTCCTCATAGGGCGGCACGCCCTCGTGCGTCTCCTCCACTCCGTTTCGATCTCGTAATTTTTCATATTTTCCAAAAGTTGCAAAAACATTGTTCGAAAAGTTAAACGCGGACTTTTTCTTACCAGTACTGTTACCTATTCAAAGTCGAACTCTGCAGGACTGTCAACTTGGCCTTTGATGAAAGCTTCCGGAGTTACCACTCGAATAACATCAACATCTTCATTATAAGAATCACCAGAGATATAATGCTTGAGTCTTTGTCCATTCACCACTTGTGTGGCATTACCTTGCAGAGAGCTAATTTTAATTGCTCCTGATCGATACACCTCATCAATGACATATGGTCCTTCCCATTTTGAGAGTAATTTCCCTGCAAAAAAATCTGAGACGAGACCGATACAATAGGACTTTATCTCCAACATTAAATTCTCTTTTGATAATTCTTCTATCATGCCATTTCTTAACTTTCTCTTTAAAGAGTTTAGCATTTTCATATGCTTCACTTCTCCATTCATCTAGAGAACTCAATTGTAGCAGTGTTTTCTTACCGGCAAGTTTAGGATCTTTATGTAGTTCTCTTACGGCCCAATAAGCTTTGTGCTCTAGTTCTAAAGGTAAATGACAAGCTTTCCCATAAACCATTTTATACGGTGACATACCCATAGGGTTTTTATAAGCGGTTCTATAAGCCCATAGTGCTTCCTTCAATTTAATAGCCCAGTTCTTTCTAGATTTATTAACAGTCTTTTGCAAGATAGATTTAATCTCTCTATTTGATAATTCTACTTGCCCACTAGTTTGAGGATGATAAGCGGAAGCAATTCTATGATTAATACCATATTTAGCAAGAGTTTTTCTATAACCACCATGAATAAAATGAGAACCTCCACCAGTCATAATATATCTAGGAACTCCAAATCTAGGAAAAATAATATCTAAAAGCATTCTTAAAGAGGTCTCACCATCAGCACTTTTTGTAGGTATGGCTTCCACCCATTTAGTAACATAATCAACAACAACAAGTATATGAGTGTTACCTTCTGAAGAAGGGAAAGGACCCATGAAGTCAAATCCCCAACAATCGAATGGTTCAATAACAAGAGTATTATTCATAGGCATTTCATTGCGTCTGGAGATATTACCAACTCTTTGACATTCATCACAAGATAAAATAAACTTTCTTGCATCTTTGAAGAGAGTTGGCCAATAAAAACCTGATTGCAGAACCTTTTGCGCGGTCCTATCTCCGGCGTGATGTCCTCCATAAACACTACCATGACATTTACTCAATATCTCCTGTTGTTCATATTCAGGAACACATCTTCGCAGAATACCATCCACTCCTTCTTTATATAAGTGTGGGTCATCCCAAAAATAATGCCTCAAGTCATAAAAGAATTTCCTCCTCTGCTGAGCTGAAAAGGTTGGAGGCAAGTACTTGGATACAATAAAGTTAGTATAATCAGCGTACCAAGGACTATCTCGCAAGCTCACCTTTATTACAGCCAATTGTTCATTTGGAAAACTATCATTAACAGGGACAAGATCATAAGTAATATTTTCCAATCTAGACAAATTATGAGCAACAGGATTATCATCACCTTTCCTATCTATAATATGCAAATCAAATTCTTGCAAAAGAAGTACCCATCTAATAAGCCTTGGCTTAGCATCTTTCTTTGTCATAAGGTATCTAATTGCAGCATGATCAGTATGAATTGTAACTTTTGAATCAACAATATAGGATCTAAACTTGTCACAAGCAAAGACTACAGCTAATAATTCTTTTTCAGTTGTAGCATAATTTCTTTGAGCAGCATCAAGAGTTTTGCTAGCATAATGAATAACATTCAATTTCTTATCTACTCGCTGTCCAAGAACAGGCGCCTACAGCAAAATCACTAGCATCACACATAATTTCAAAAGGCAAATTCCAATCGGGAGGTTCAACTACAGGAGCGAGTTGTTAAGGCTTTCTTTAGAGTTTCAAAAGCTTCCTTACAATCATCATCAAAAACAAAAGGTACATCTTTTTGAAGAAGATTAGTAAGAGGCTTTGAAATCTTGGAGAAATCTTTAATAAATCTCCTATAAAATCCAGACATGACCAAGAACACTACGAATACCTTTAACATCCCTAGGATAGGGCATCTTCTCAATTGCTTCAACTTTAGCTCTATCAACTTCAATACCTCTCTCAGAAATTTTATGTCCCAATACAATTCCTTCATTAACCATAAAGTGGCATTTCTCCCAATTAAGAACAAGGCTAGTTTCTTCACATCTCTGCAATACTTTATCAAGGTTTTGCAAACAATTATCAAAAGAATTACCATAGACAGAAAAATCATCCATGAATACCTCTACAATATTCTCACAAAAGCCATGAAAAATAGCAGACATGCATCTTTGAAAAGTAGCAGGAGCATTACATAAACCAAAAGGCATACGCCTATAAGCATAAGTTCCATAGGGACAAGTGAAAGTGGTTTTCTCTTGATCTTTAGTTTTAACAGCAATTTGTGAAAACCCAGAATAACCATCAAGAAAGCAAAAAATGAGTATTTTTAGACAACCTTTCTAACATTTGATCAATAAAAGGTAAAGGGTAATGATCTTTCTTAGTAACCTTATTAACTTTTTGATAATCAATGCACATTCTATACCCTACAACTACTCTTTGAGGGATGAGCTCATCATTATCATTAGGCACAACAGTCATTCCTCCTTTCTTAGGAACACAATGCACAGGACTAACCCATCTACTATCAGCAATAGGATATATAATACCAGCTTCAAGAAGTTTTAATACCTCATTCCTTACCACATCCTTCATCTTCGGGATTAGACGACGTTGATGTTCAACAACAGGCTTTGCATCATCTTCCATATTGATAGCATGTTGGCAAATAGAGGGAGAAATCCCCTTCAAGTCATCAAGAGTATAGCCAATAGCTCCTCGGTGTTTCTTCAATATTTCCAATAACCTTTCTTCCTCAATATCTGAAAGCTTAGAACTAATAATAAACGGATATATTTTCTTATCATCAATATGAGCATACTTAAGATTATCAGGCAACGGTTTTAAATCAAAAACATGATCTTCCTTTGGTGGTGGTGTTGTACCTAAATCTTCAACTGGCAAGTCATGTTTAAGAATAGGTTGACGAAGGAAAATTTCATCAAGCTCATTTCTTTCTTCCCTAAAGGCTTCACTCTCACTATTCTCCAAATGTTGCTGCAAAGGATTATTAGGAGCAAGAGCAATAGACGCACACTGTTCAACTCTAAAATCATTATTAGGCAAATCAGCTTTATAAGGAGTTTTGGCAAATTTAGAGAAATTAAACTCATAAGATTCACCAGCAAATCTAGTCATAATTTTTTCCTTTTTGCAATCTATAACAGCTCCACAAGTATTTAGGAAAGGTCTACCAAAAATAATAGGACAATACTTACTAGCAACGAGAACCAAGTACCAAAAAGTCAGCAGGATATTTAATCTTACCACATAGAACTTCCACATCTCGAACAATACCAATAGGAGAGATAGTTTCTCTATTAGCTAGCCGAATAACCACATCAATATCTTCAAGTTCACAAGAACCAATTTCATGCATGATCTCCGTATAAAGCTCATAAGGAATGGCGCTAATACTTGCACCAATGTCGCATAAACCATAATAATAATGATCACCAATTCTAACGAGAGCATAGGAACACCGGCTTTCCTAGACTTATTAGGATGCGAAACAATATTAGAAGCATCTTCACGAGAAAATAATATGACCATCTTCTACATTTTCAGTCACAAGATCTTTAACTATTGCAACAGCAGAGTTCAACCTTAATTTGTTCTTCGGGTTCTATAGGTTTCTTTGCACTTTTATTAACCGCACTAGATATAACAGAGTACTCCTTCATTTTAGCAGGGAAAGGAGTTTTTTCAATATAAGCTTCAGGAAGAATATGATCAACAGTTTCAATTATAGAAAATTTATTTATAGATGAATCAGTTTTATCTTTATAAGGTTCATGATACTTATCAAAATTCTTCCTAGGCAATTCAAAGTGAGATGCAAAAGCTTTATAGAAATTTGCAACGACTTGAGAATCAAGACCATAACTAGCACTCATATTACGAAATTTATCAGTATCCATAAAAACTTCAATGCATTTATAATCATAGTTTAAAATGCGAGAGAAATAATTGCAGCGAGTGGCCCAATCCTTTTTAGCACAAAGGACAAGCCAGTTTGTTTACTTATAATGACCAAACGTTCTTGAGAACACACGGGAATTTAGTCTAGTGCTTTCGCATCATAAAGCTGATTAATCTTCATTGTTTTGATAAGTGTTGTGTGGGTGAACCTATGCTAATGCACCGCCCTTCCTAGGACTAATACATACTTGTGATTATACCCCTTGCAAGCATCCGCAACTACAAGAAAGTAATTAAGATAAATCTAACCACAGCCTTAAACTACGAGATCCTGCTATCCCTCCTGCATCGATATACCAACGGGGGTTTAGGTTTCGTCACTCCGGCAACCCCGCAATTAGCAAACGAATACAAGATGCATTCCCCTAGGCCCATAAATGGTGAAGTATCATGTAGTCGACGTTCACATGACACCACTAGAAGAATAACACCACAACTTAAATATCATAACATTGAATACTAACCAACATAATTCACTACTAACATTTAGACTTCACCCATGTCCTCAAGAACTAAACGAACTACTCACGAGACATCATATGGAACATGATCAGAGGTGATATGATGATGAATAACAATCTGAACATAAACCTTGGTTCAATAGTTTCACTCAATAGCATCAATAACAAGTAGAAATCAACACCGGGAGAGTTTCCCCTATCAAACAATCAAGATCAAACCCTAATTGTTACAGCGGTGACGAGGTGCAGCGGTGGAGATGGCGGTGATGATGATGGAGATGATGGTGATGATGATGGAGATGATGTCCAGCTCGATGACGATGACGATGGCGTCGATTTCCCCCTCCGGGAGGGAATTTCCCGACGGATTTCAGCCTGCCGGAGAGCTCTTTTCTCTCTGGTGTTCTCCGCCCCGCAGAGGCGGCTGTGACTCTTCGCGACTATCCTCTGGAGCTTAGGTTTTCTGGACGAAGATGTGCGCAAAGGAGAGGAGGTCAGAGGGGGTTGTGGGCCCCCTCCTCACAAGGCGGCGCGGCCAGGCCTTGGCCCGCGCCGGCCTATGAGGTGGGCCCATGGAGGCCCTCCTCGGCTCCCCCTTCTGACTCCCTTCGTCTTCTGGAAAAATAGGATTTTTCATATAATTTCCGTCAAGTGTTGATCTTCCAAAATATTGCATTCTGACGGCGCTTTTTCCAGCAGAATCCTGACTCCGGTGCGCGATCCTCCAATAATAATGAAACATGCAAAATAGATGAAATAACATAAGTATCATCTCCAAATATGAAATATATCAATGAATAACAGCAAATTATGATATAAAATAGTGATGCAAAATGGACGTATCAATGAGCATGATCCATAAAACTGGTGTTTCCAGAAGGGAGATGAAGAAGCTCACACAACAAATCAACCTCGCAGAAAGTACCATGGAGAATATTCCGGAATATGTCGATTGGTCGTCACAAAGCATCCTATTTAGCAGGGCTGACCATCCGATGTCTATCCCAAAACCAGGTGATACGTCTCAAACGTATCTATAATTTCTTATGTTCCATGCTACTTTTATGATGATACTCACATGTTTTATACACATTATATGTCATTATTATGCATTTTCCGGCACTAACCTATTGACGAGATGCCGAAGAGCCAGTTGTTGTTTTCTGCTGTTCTTGGTTTCAGAAATCCTACAAAGGAAATATTCTCGGAATTGGACGAAATCAACGCCCAGGGTCTTATTTTTCCACGAAGCTTCCAGAAGACCGAAAGGATTACGAAGTGGGGCGACGAGGCGACGCCACGCCAGGGCCACGCGGCCAAGGGTGGGGCCGCGCCGCCCTGTTGTGTGGGCCCCTCGTGTCGCCCCTAAACCTACCCTTCCGCCTACTTAAAGCCTTCGTCGCGAAAACCCCAGTACCGAGAGCCACGATACGGAAAACCTTCCAGAGACGCCGCCGCCGCCAATCCCATCTCGGGGGATTCAGGAGATCGCCTCCGGCACCCTGCCGGAGAGGGGAGTCATCTCCCGGAGGTCCCTTCATCGCCATGGTCGCCTCCGGATCGATGTGTGAGTAGTTCACCCCTGGACTATGGGTCCATAGCAGTAGCTAGATGGTTGTCTTCTCCTCATTGTGCTATCATGTTAGATCTTGTGAGCTGCCTATCATGATCAAGATCATCTATTTGTAATGCTACATGTTGTGTTTGTTGGGATCCAATGAATATTGAATACTATGTCAAATTGATTATCAATCTATCATATATGTTGTTTATGTTCTTGCATGCTCTCCGTTGCTAGTAGAGGCTCGGCCAAGTTGATACTTGTGACTCCAAGAGGGAGTATTTATGCTCGATAGTGGGTTCATGCCTCCATTGAATGCGGGACGAGTGACAGAAAGTTCTAAGGTTGTGGATGTGCTGTTGCCACTAGGGATAAAACATCAATGCTTTGTCTAAGGATATTTGTGTTGATTACATTAAGCACCATACTTAATACAATTGTCTGTTGTTTGCAACTTAATACTGGAAGGTTCGGATGATAACCTGAAGGTGGACTTTTTAGGCATAGATGCATGCTGGATAGCGGTCTATTTACTTTGTCGTAATGCCCTGATTAAATCTCATAGTACTCATCATGATATATGTATGTGCATTGTTATGCCTTCTTTATTTGTCAATTGCCCAACTGTAATTTGTTCACCTAACATGCTATTTATCTTATGGGAGAGACACCACTAGTGAACTGTGGATCCCGGTCCATTCTTTACATCTGAAATACAATCTACTGCAATACTTGTTCTTTACTGTTCTTTGCAAACAATCATCATCATCCACACTATACATCTAATCCTTTGTTTACAGCAAGCCGGTGAGATTGACAACCTCACTATTACGTTGGGGCAAAGTACTTTGATTGTGTTGTGCAGGTTCCACGTTGGCGCCGGAATCCCTGGTGTTGCGCCGCACTACACTCCGTCACCAACAACCTTCACATGTTCCTTGACTCCTACTGGTTCGATAACCTTGGTTTCTTACTGAGGGAAAATTTCCTGTTGTACGCATCACACCTTCCTCTTGGGGTTCCCAACGGACGTGTGTCTCACGCGCCATCAAGCATTTTTTCTGGCGTCGTTGCCGGGGAGATCAAGACACGCTGCAAGGGGAGTCTCCCACATCCAATCTCTTTACTTTGTTTTTGTCTTGCTTTGTTTTACTTTATTTACTGCCTTGTTTGCTCTTATATCAAAAATACAAAAAAATTAGTTGCTAGATTTACTTTATTTACTGTCTTGTTCTCTACATTGAAAACACAAAAAAATTAGTTACTTGCATTTACTTTATTTACCTTTGTTTATTTCATCATGTTTCCTCCTAAGTACACTCTAAAAGACATACCGGTAGGACGAGGGTCTATCATTGGGAGAGATAATATAGAAGATTTTTTCACTCATGTTAGTACAGCTGAACATTTTGAAGATAGACACTTGGTAGAACTTGCTCCTACATATGAAATTGCTGCTGCTTCTTTAGTACACATGTTGGAAACTAAAATTGTTAATCTCAATCCTATAATTCAACATATGTTTCTTACACTCTATGATATGGAGGAAGGAGAAAAGAAAGATTTTATCTTAGAAACCCTTCTTAAAGAATTTGGTGGTGTAGCAAGAGAGGCTAGAAAAGTCTTTATTAAATATAAGATGCTTGGCTCTTATACCAACTTTGCTAGTACCCTTGAAAAAATGGAAAAAGATAGATTAAAGTACACTAATAAAGTTAATTGTGAAGGGGAGATTAAGACATCAATACCTTGCAAGCTCCTAGGAATGCATGAAGCTCTAGAAAATAACTATGGTTGGCTTGTTCCTGAAAATTTGTTTGATGAGAATAGCAAGCCTAAGAGTAATGAAAAAGGAGCCTCTGAAACTTACATAGATAAGATACAATGCATAGTTGAGAAAACTCCAAACCCCTATGTTGATGCTTCATCTCTTGATAATACTTGATTCACACTTTCTGCGCCTAGCTTAAAGGCGTTAAAGAAAAGCTTATGGGAGACAACCCATTATTTTACTTCGGCACTTTGTTTTATATTTGAGTCTTGGAAGTTGTTACTACTGTAGCAACCTCTTCTTATCTTTATTTTATTGCATTGTTGTGCCAAGTAAAGTCTTTGATAGTAAAGTCAATACTAGATTTGGATTACTGCGCAGGAACAGATTTCTTGCTGTCACGAAATTGAGCCGCCCCTGCTTTATAAAATTTAGAAAAATCTGACAATTTATGTGCGTGATCCTCAGATATGTACGCAGCTTTCATTCAATTTGGGAATTTTCATCTGAGCAAGTACAGTGCCTCTAAAAAATTCGTCTTTACAGATTGTTCTGTTTTGACAGATTCTGCCTTTTATTTCGCATTGCCTGTTTTGCTATGTTTGATGGATTTCTTTGTTCCATTAACTTTCAGTAGATTTGTGCAATGTCCAGAAGTGTTAAGAATGATTATGTCACCTCTGAATATGTGAATTTTCAAATATGCACTAACCCTCTAATGAGATTGTTTTGAGTTTGGTGTGGAGGAAGTTTTTAAGGGTCAAGAGAGGAGGATGATACAATATGATCAAGAAGAGTGAAAAGTCTAAGCTTGGGGATGCCCCCGTGGTTCATCCCTGCATATTTTAAGAAGACTCAAGCATCTAAGCTTGGGGATGCCCAAGGCATCCCTTCTTCATCGACAACTTATCAGGTCACCTCTAGTGAAACTATATTTTTATTCCGTCACATCTTATGTGCTTTACTTAGAGCGTCTGTTTGTTTTTATTTTTATTTTTGTTTGAGTAAATTCGGATCCTAGCATTCCTTGTTTGGGAGAGAGACACGCTCCGCTGTTTCGTATGAACACATATGTTCTTAGCTTTATTCTTAATGTTCATGGCGAAGGTTGAACTGCTTCGTTCATTGTTATATGGTTGGAAACGAGAAAATGCTGCATGTGGTAAATGGTATAATGTCTTGAATAATTTGATACTTGGCAATTGTTGTGCTCATATAGATCATGTTTAAGCTCTTGCATCATGTACTTTGCACCCATTAATGAAGAACTACATAGAGCTTTTTAAAATTTGGTTTGCATGATTGGTCTCTAGAGTCTAGATATTTTCTCGGTTAAGGTGTTTGAACAACAAGGAGACGATGTAAAGTCTTATAATGCTTACAATATGTTCATATGTGAGTTTTGCTGCATCGTTTTATACTTGAGTTTGCTTCAAACAACCTTGCTAGCCTAGCCTTGTATTGAGAGGAATTCTTCTCGTGCATCCAAATCCTTGAGCCAAAAATTATGCCATTTGTGTCCACCATACCTACCTACTACATGGTATTTCTCTGCCATTCCAAAGTAAATTACTTGAGTGCTACCTTTAAAATTCTATTCCTTGTCTTTGCAATATATAGCTCATGGGAAAATAGCCTTAAAAACTATTGTGGTGAAGAATATGTAGCTATGTATCTTATTTCTTAATAAGTTGCTTGTTGAGCGGTAACCATGTTTCTGGGGACGCCATCAACTATTACCTTTGTTGAATATCATGTGAGTTGCTATGCATGTTTGTCTTGTCTGAAGTAAGGGCGATTTCCATGATCAAATGGTTTGAGTATGCATATTGTTAGAGAAGAACATTGGGTCGCTAACTAAAGCCATGATTCATGGTGGAAGTTTCAGTTTGGACAATTAATCCTCAATCTCTTATGAGAATATTATCTGTTGTTGAATGCTTATGCATTAAAGAGGAGTCCATTATCTCGTTGTCTATGTTGTCCCGGTATGGATGTCTAAGTTGAGAATAATCAAAAAGCGAGAAATCCAATGCGAACTTTCTCCTTAGACCTTTGTACGAGCGGCATAGAGGTACCCCTTTGTGACACTTGGTTGAAACATATGCTATGCAATGATAATCCATGTTAATCCAAGCTAATTAGGACAAGGTGCGAGCACTATTGGTATACTATGCATGAGGCTTGCAACTTATAAGATGTCTTATACATAACACATATCATTTATTACTACCGTTGACAAAATTGTTTCCATGTTTTCAAAATGAAAAGCTCTAGCACAAATATAGTAATCCATGCTTCCCTCTGCGAAGGGCATATCTTTTAATTACCTACTTCTTTCTATCTTAGAAGCAAACACTTGTGTGAACTGTGTGCATTGATTCTTACATGTTTACCTATTGCACTTGTTATATTACTTTGTGTTGACAATTATCCATGAGATATACATGTTGAAGTTGAAAGCAACTGCTGAAACTTATATATTCCTTTGTGTTGCTTCAATGCCTTTACTTTGAATTTATTGCTTTATGAGTAACTCTTATGCAATTCTTATTGATGCTTGTCTTGAAAGTACTATTCACGAAAAGTCTTTGCTATATGATTCATTTGTTTACTCATTGTCTTCACCATTGCTTCGAATCGCTGCATTCATCTCATATGCTTTACAATAGTATTGATCAAGATTATGATAGCATGTCACTTCAGAAATTATCTTTGTTATCGTTTACCTACTCGAGGGCGAGTAGGAACTAAGCTTGGGGATGCTTGATACGTCTCAAACGTATCTATAATTTCTTATGTTCCATGCTACTTTTATGATGATACTCACATGTTTTATACACATTATATGTCATTATTATGCATTTTCCGGCACTAACCTATTGACCAGATGCCGAAGAGCCAGTTGCTGTTTTCTGCTGTTTTTGGTTTCAGAAATCCTACAAAGGAAATATTCTCGGAATTGGACGAAATCAACGCCCAGGGTCTTATTTTTCGACGAAGCTTCCAGAAGACCGAAAGGATTACGAAGTGGGGCGACGAGGCGACGCCACGCCAGGGCCGCGCGGCCAAGGGTGGGGCCGCGCCGCCCTATTGTGTGGGCCCCTCGTGTCGCCCCTAAACCTACCCTTTCGCCTACTTAAAGCCTTCGTCGCGAAAACCCCAGTACCGAGAGCCACGATACGGAAAACCTTCCAGAGACGCCGCCGCCGCCAATCCCATCTCGGGGGATTCAGGAGATCGCCTCCGGCACCCTGCCGGAGAGGGGAATCATCTCATGGAAGTCCCTTCATCGCCATGATCGCCTCCGGATCGATGTGTGAGTAGTTCACCCCTGGACTATGGGTCCATAGCATAGCTAGATGGTTGTCTTCTCATTGTGCTATCATGTTAGATCTTTTGAGCTGCCTATCATGATCAAGATCATCTATTTGTAATGCTACATGTTGTGTTTGTTGGGATCCGATGAATATTGAATACTATGTCAAGTTGATTATCAATCTATCATATATGTTGTTTATGTTCTTGCATGCTCTCCGTTGCTAGTAGAGGCTCCGGCCAAGTTGATACTTGTGACTCCAAGAGGGAGTATTTATGCTCGATAGTGGGTTCATGCCTCCATTGAATGCGGGACGAGTGACGGAAAGTTCTAAGGTTGTGGATGTGCTTGTTGCCACTAGGGATAAAACATCAATGCTTTGTCTAAAGATATTTGTGTTGATTACATTACGCACCATACTTAATGCAATTGTCTCGTTGTTTGCAACTTAATACTCGGAAGGGGTTCGGATGATAACCTCGAAGGTGGACTTTTTAGGCATAGATGCATGCTAGATAGCGGTCTATGTACTTTGTCGTAATTCCCTGATTAAATCTCATAGTACTCATCATGATATATGTATGTGCATTGTTATGCCTTCTTTATTTGTCAATTGCCCAACTGTAATTTGTTCACCCAACATGCTATTTATCTTATGGGAGAGGCACCACTAGTGAACTGTGGATCCCGGTCCATTCTTTACATCTGAAATACAATCTACTGCAATACTTGTTCTTTACTGTTCTTCGCAAACAATCATCATCATCCACACTAGACATCTAATCCTTTGTTTACAGCAAGCCGGTGAGATTGACAACCTCACTGTTACGTTGGGGCAAAGTACTTTGATTGTGTTGTGCAGGTTCCACGTTGGCGCCGGAATCCCCGGTGTTGCGCCGCACTACACTCCGTCACCAACAACCTTCACGTGTTCCTTGACTCCTACTGGTTCGATAACCTTGGTTTCTTACTGAGGGAAAACTTGCTGCTGTACGCATCACACCTTCCTCTTGGGGTTCCCAACGGACGTGTGTCTCACGCGCCATCACCAGGTCATGCTACCCTGGTAGTCGAAGCACAAATTGGAGGATTTAGTATGAGCAAAGTGTTCATGGATGGTGGAAGCGAATTAAATCTGACATTGTCACTACTTTGCCAGCATATCCATGGGCATCGCAACCAAAATGCTAGAGGAGTCTGATACATGTTTCCATGGCATTGTCCCTACTTTGCCAGCATATCCTCTTGGCAAGATTTCCTTGAATGTCGTCTTCAGGAAACTCGACAATTTCAGGAAAGAAAGGATCGATCCGGAGGTAGTGAATTGGGAATCACAGTACCACGCTATACTCGGGAGACCAGCTTATGCCAAATTCATGGCTCTGCCACACTATGCATATCTAAAGCTCAAAATGCCAGGCAACAATGGGACCAATATCATAGTCCACGGAAGTTTCTCTCGCTCGGATAATTGCGACCGCGAGTTTTAGAAGATTGCTGCAAAATTTGGAGTAAAACAGGAAACTATCAATTTTCCCTCTAACCAATTAGCCTCTCGTGACAAATATTTCAAGCTCCAGGAGGATGACAGCGTTAAGAAGTCGAAGAAGAAACCAGATGACTCTGCAATGGCAGTTCCAGCTATTGCACCTTCGGCAGTTGATGATAAGACCTCAGCCGAAGGTGCTAACACTCTGGCGATTATTGCAAGCACTCCTAAGGAAACCATCAGTACCGCTCCAGAAATTATCGGCACCTCTAGAGCTACCGGCTCCCTAGGCACGGATCAAGACAAGAAGGACCCTCATCTTACATAAAGGAGACGAGTGGTGACATGCATATTTATTTTTTCCATAGAAATTTACTTCCAATATGGCTTTCCTAGCCATAGCAGTATTAGCTTATATTATCGTCATAGACTTGTTAATAAAGACCCAATTTTTGTTTACTCGAGTATTGAATTGATTCGAGACACCCAAACAATTTTCTCAAGATTATTTCGCATAATACCACGAAGTTTGGCTTCAACAAGTGGACTCGATAAGAAAAGATCGAGGGTCGCTTGTATTGATTATACCCGAAATTATCATCTAAAGCCTCGGGAAAAATACGAGCGCTCCAATGGATGGAAATCGACGGGACTTACAACAATATACAATTATCCTTTGCTAAAGCCTCAAGGAACATGCGAGTGCTGCTGATGTCAAGGATAAAACTACTTATGACAGGCCCATGCCGGTACATCGAACAAGGAGGTACTAAGAGCGACGGAGTTGACGGTAGGCATAGTTCCCTCGATTTGCTCGGGGGTTGTCGCCAAAACATACATCATCGGTTGAAGCAAAGTTGCGATTACTACGGGTTCATCGAACCGGCAACATGAGCTGATCACTCAAAGAATTTTCCACCGATAACTTTCGTACAAAAGCATCACAATACCGATGCGTAAAAAAGGCTAAGAGCATCAAGATTTACTTCTTAGTCAACAAATATTTGCCACCGGCACCTGAAGATAAATTATGAGGAAGTAATATTTTGCCAAAAGTGGCAAATATGATGTTTCCAACATATTTAAGATTGAGTAAAGTTACATCATACACATGAATAAACTTATACCTAATGCATAAAGTTATCATTACAATAGAAGTACAAACATCATCAAAGTTATTCTTACGGAATTTTTGCTGGGACATCTACTTTCGAGCTATCTTCCAGCTTGTCAGTTACAATAAAAACAGGGACCTTCACAACAGGGTAAAATCGGCTTACATCGCCGTCAGCATTTGCAATTGGCATCAAGTCCAAGGAAGGATGTTTCGACAACACGAAGGCAAAAGCAGATTGGGCTCCCGTGAGAAGTTGGCAGCGAACTAACTTACAAACCTTCTTGGCATTACTGAACTTAGACATCAAAGTTAACAATGTTGGAGGAACTTCATTCAGCGGAAACATTGTCTTCCATATCATCTTCAAGCCAATACAACACTTGTCAAAGAATCAGTGCACTTGTTGCACCCGATCTTGACACTTTGCGACAGTAGCAGCCTTTGACTGATTTTTCCAGAAGACTTCATCAAATTGCGCCAGATTGGTTAAGGCATCTACACGTTCGTGCACTCGCTTGTTCTCTTCCAATAAATTCAGAGCTATGACTGTCCAAAGCAATGAAGAAGGTGAAATCAGAAAGACGTTATTGACGGCATCAAAGAAACCAAGGAAGAGACAAGCACTTACAGTATAAGCTCTTTGTTGCCTTTTGCAATTCACTCAGTGCATATCGTTCTGCATCAGTAGCTAGCTCGCCCTTCTTATTTATAATAGCAGCCATGGCATGGCTACCACGCATATCTTTTTCCATTTGGAGAATGCGGGCCTTCATGCATTGAAGCCGATCATTTTTAGAATCATTAGCCGAAGGACCTTCGACAAAGGAAGGTACATGAGCCACCTGCAAAATGCATCATCAAGTATGTCAAGGAATATATATAATATCAATTGATTTCGCTCCCACCGGGAGCATGCATTCAAAAGCCAGGAACATCACAATTGAAACAGGGAAATACTGGCAACGCTGCCAGCATGGAATTCATTACAATCAAAAGGCCTTTGAAAAGGCATTGTTTAAATCAAACGATGAAGATTACACATTGACAAAAGGAAAATCAGGGAGCTTGGGTCTAGGTTGATAAACTTGGGCCAGCTTTTCAAGCTGTTGATTTGTTAGCTGATACCAATTCAAGAAGCTGCAGTGCGCATTTGTGCGCTAATACTTTGAAAGGCTGAGGTTGATAGCTTGCCCATCTTGACCCTTCGACAGCTCTTTCATCATCAGCTCCATATCGGATTTAAAACCGTGCCCCATCATAAGCTGGAAAGCAAGGAGAGCGCCGTGGGTACGAGAGGTACGTTTGAATACCTCGATGGTGCCTTCGGTATCAACGACGAAAGTATCTGTCAACTGCTCCAGCGACTTCTCTTGGTTGGCCTTCGGAAAAATCATGGCATGGAGCCTCGACATAACTCCCTTGTTCTTCTGGAGAAGAGCGCGGATGAGGTCGCCAGACTCGATTGCCAAAGATAGAGCATCGACAGAAGAATTATCTGAGAGCTTGCCCTTGGAACCAACAAGAATATCGGCAGCTGACGTGGGCATTCCCATTCGGGTAACCGACATTGCCTTATCCTGTATTAACTAGTTGGAGGCCCATGAAGGCACTTGGAGGCAAGACGGGCCATCTGGATGGCACACCAGAAGATTCCTTGGCGGGCAAGACAAGGAAGCAACCGAACAAGGAAAGATTAGATTTAAAGCTACTGTAAACCTAGTCGTATTCAGTTAGACCTCTTGAGACCTGGCCCCTTATATAAAGGCCATGAGAGGGGCTGCCGAGGGACACAACCAATCAATCTTAGCAATCTTAGCCACCAAAAGTCTAGAGCTAGGTCACCATAGCACTTAGCCTCTCGACGAGATCTCAGCCGAACTATTCGACACCCCATTGTAACCCAATATCTTCATAATCAAGATCAGACAGGCAGGACGTAAGGGATTTACCTCATCGAGGGCCCCGAACCTGGGTAAATCGCTCTCCCCGCTTGTCTGCGAACCGATGTCTCGTGTCAGCTTGCAGGATTCCATCAACCCTAAGCCCCAATCGGAGGGCATTGCCGAGGAGTACCCTCGACAATTGGCGCCGTCTGCGGGAAACCTGTTGGCACAAGATCGGTCATCGGCAGATCCAGTCATGTCATCGGCAGCTTCATCGACACCATCATCGCCAATTCTGGGAAGCCCGATTCGATTCGGCTCCTACGAATTCACCCCGCGCAGCGACTCGTCTCGCTCGACCTTTTCTGATCTACAAGGAAACATGGAGATGACCTTCGGCAGCTGATACGTCTCCAACGTACCTATAATTTCTGATGTTCCATGCTTGTTTTATGACAATACTTAAATGTTTTGCTCGCACTTTATAATGTTTTTAATGCATTTTCCGGAACTAACCTATTAACAAGATGCCGAAGTGCCAGTTCCTGTTTTTTGCTGTTTTTGGTTCCAGAAAGGCTGTTCGGGCAATATTCTTGGAATCGGACGAAATCAACGCCCAGAACCTTATTTTTCCCGGAAGCTTCCAGAAAGCCAGAGTGGGACCAGAGGGGAGCCCTGGGGGGCCCACACATGGTGGCGGCGCGGCCCAAGGGGGGGCGCGCCCCCCTAGTGTGAGGAGGCCCCGTGGCCCTTCCGGCTCCGACTCTTCGCCTATTTAAGCTGTCCTGACCTAAAACTTCGATACAATTGACGAAACTCCAGAAAGACTCCAGGGGCGCCGCCACCATCGCGAAACTCCGTTTCGGGGGACATAAGTCTCTGTTCCGTCACCCTGCCGGGACGGGGAAGTGCCCCCGGAAGCCATCTCCATCAACGCCACTGCCTCCATCATGCTCCGTGAGTAGTTGCCCCATGGACTACGGGTTCTAGCTGTAGCTAGTTGGTATTCTCTCCCCCATTTACTTCAATACAATGATCTCATGAGCTGCCTTACATGATTGAGATTCATCTGATGTAATCGGTGTTGTGTTTGTTGGGATCCGATGGATTGTTACATTATGATTAGTCTATCTATAAAGTTTATGAAGTTATTGTTGCTGCAATCTTGTTGTGTTTAATGCTTGTCACTAGGGCCCGAGTGGCATGATCTTAGATTTAAGCTCTATACTTATTTCTTAGATTGTATCTACAAGTTGTTTGCACATGTCTATGTCCGGAACCCGAGGCCCCAGAGTGACAACAACTAGGATAACTTGAGGGGAAGGCTTAGGTATGAGGATCACATGTTTTCACCAAGTGATAATGCTTTGCTCCGGTGCTCTATTAAAAGGAGTACCATAATTGCCAGTAGATTCCCTTGAGGCCCGGCTGCCACCGGCTGGTTGGACAAAAGATGTTGTACAAGTTTCTCATTGCGAGCACGTATGACTATATATGGAAAACATGCCTACATGATTAATAATCTTGATGTTCTGTCTTAATGCTATTTCAATCCTATCAATTGCCCAAGCTGTAATTTGTTCACCCAACACTTGTTATTGGAGAGTTACCACTAGTGTAGATAGCTGGGAACCCCGGTCCATCTTTCATCATCATATACTCGTTCTACATGTCATTGGAAGTAGTATCAACTATTTTATGGTGCCATTGCCTCTGTGTTACTATTATTGCTGCTATGTTACTGTTACTACTGCTCTCATATTACTGCTGCTTTCACATCACCCCTGTTACTAGTGCTTTTCCAGGTGCAGCTGAATTGACAACTCAGCTTGTTAAGGCTTATAAGTATTCTTTACCTCCCCTTGTGTCGAATCAATAAATTTGGGTTTTACTTCCCTCGAAGACTGTTGCGATCCCCTATACTTGTGGGTCATCAAGACTATTTTCTCGGCGCCGTTGTCGGGGAGGCATAGCTCTACTCATAAGTTCACCCGGGGAGTACACTCTACCTCTCTCTCTGTTTTATTTTATTTTGTTTTGCTTAGTTTACTTTTGTCTAGTTTATTTGTGCTTAGTTTATTTTTGTCTAGTATTATTTTGCTTAGTTTACTTTTGTCTAGTTTGTTTTTGTCTTGTTTTATTTTCATCATATACCCGAAAATCCATAAAAATTTTAAAAACCGAAAAATTAAAAATTGTTGCTATGGGAGAACCTACAACCTATTTGGAGCTTATTGAATTATATAGTAATTATAGAGAATCAAGAACGGGTAAAGTTATGAGTGCTGTGATAGAAAAATTGAATACGATTGCTAAAATCTTGCTTAAACGCCATGATATAAACTGTTGCTCTAAACAGGATGCTAAACATCTTAAATTTCAATGTGGCTTTAGTGAGGAATTTTTAATTAAGAACTTTAATTGGAATAGCTATATTCATTTTGGGTTCAAAGAGGTAGAACAATTTGTCTTATTTATGGGAGCCTCTGAGATAGAATCCTTCATGTCTAAAAATTATGAAACTTGTGTTGTTTGTAAGGACCTTAAAGATTATGTCTCTTCTATCCTTAATTTTTGCATAGAAAGCTACAGTGATAATCCTTATATCATTGGTTATAAAGAGAGACTCATTAATGCACAAGAATGCACTCACAATTTGCGGGAACCTGTGGAAGAAGAAATTGATGAACTCGAAAGCTCATTGGATGAAAAAAGGAGGAAATTGATGAACTCGAAAGCTCATCTGGACGAAAAAGAAGAGGAGAGTGATGAAAAAAGGAGGAAGAATGGATTAGCTACCCATGCCAACCTTCTAATGAGAGTAACTCTTTATCTCTTACACTATTTGATTGTCCTCCATGCTTACCAAAGGAGGTTGAATGTTATGTTCTCCTGTGGATTCTCTTGAAATATTCCCTATGAGTTAAACTTGTGAGAATAATTATGCTACTGTTATTCATGATAATCCATGCTATTTTGATAAATCTTATGATAATGCTTTGTTTGTGCCTGATGTCGAAATGCATGGTACTAAAGAGTTTTGCTTGGCAAATGTTTATGATAAATCTCTAGATGATGGTCCTATGTTACTTGATACTATTAATTGTACTACTAATGAAAATGGGATTGGAGAGTTCTTGACTTTATCTAGGAGTCCCATATCTTTTAAGATTGATCAATCATCTTGTTATATAATTGATAAAAGTGGGTTTGAAAGTTTTAATCCTATTATTTCTGAGCTTGATAAAAATTATGTGTTTGTGAATCATGAAAAGCATGATGTATGTGATAGCTATATTGTTGATTTTATTCATGAAGCTACTGAAAATTATTATGAGAGAGGAAAATATGGTTGTAGAAATTTGCATGGTACTAAAACACCTCTCTATATGCTGAACTTTTAAAGTTACTCTTGTTTTATCTTCTTATGCTTGTCACTTTGTTCTTCATGAATTTATTTGTGTACAAGATTCCTATGCATAGGAAGTGGGTGATGTCTACGGGTGCTTCTATTCTTGTAGACAATGTTGGGCCTCCAAGAGCAGAGGTTTGTAGAACAGCAGCAAGTTTCCCTTAAGTGGATCACCCAAGGTTTATCGAACTCAGGGAGGAAGAGGTCAAAGATATCCCTCTCAAGCAACCCTGCAATCACGATACAAGAAGTCTCTTGTGTCCCCAACACACCTAATACACTTGTCAGATGTATAGGTGCACTAGTTCGGCGAAGAGATGGTGAAATACAAGTGGTATGGATGTATATGAGTGGTAATAACAATCTGAATAAAATATGGCAGCGAGTAAACATGCAACAGAACAGTAAATAAACGGAGTTTCGATGCTTAGAAACAAGGCCTAGGGATCATACTTTCACTAGTGGACACTCTCAACATTGATCACATAATAAAACCACTCTACACACTTTTGTTGGATGATGAACACCACTAATTGCGTAGGGCTACAAGAGCACCTCAATGCCGGAGTTAACAAGCTCCACAACATTCAATGTTCATATTTAAATAACCTTAGAGTGCATGATAGATCATTGCAATTACACCAAGTACTAACATAGCATGCACACTATCACCATCACACTATGAAGGAGGAATAGATCACATCAATACTATCATAGCAATAATTAACTTCATAATCTACAAGAGATTACAATCATAACCTACGCCAAGTACTACATGATGCACACACTCGTCACCATTACACCATGGAGGAGGAATAGACTACTTTAATAACATCACCGAGTAACACATAGATGAATAGTGATACAAAACTCATATGAATCTCAATCATGTAAGGCAGCTCATGAGATCATTGTATTGAAGTACATAGGAGAGAGATTAACCACATAGCTACCGGTACAGCCCTTAGCCTCGATGGAAACTACTCCCTCCTCATGGGAGACAGCAGCGTTGATGAAGATGGCGGTGGTGTCGATGGAGATGCCTTCCGGGGGCACTTCCCCGTCCCGGCGGCGTGCCGGAACAGAGACTCCCGTCCCCCAGATCTTGGCTTCGCGATGGCGGCGGCTCTGGAAGGTTTCTCGTACCGTGGCTTTTCCGTATCGAGGTTTTAGGTCAGGGACCTTTAAATAGGCGAAGAGGCGGAGTCGGAGGGCTGACGAGGCGGTGACACAATAAGGGGGCGCGGCCCTAGCCCTGGCCGCGCCACCACCTTGTGTGGGCCCCCTGTGGCCCTCCTCTGGTCCCTCTCGGGTGTTCTGGAAGCTTCGTGGAATTATAAGATGCTGGGCATTGATTTCGTCCGATTCCGAGAATATTTCCTTACTAGGATTTCGAAACCAAAAACAGCGAGAAAACAAGAATCGGCCCTTCGGCATCTCGTCAATAGGTTAGTTCCGGAAAACGCATAAATATGACATATAATGTGTATAAAACAAGTGAGTATCATCATAAAAGTAGCATGGAACATAATAAATTATAGATACGTTTGAGACGTATCAAGCATCCCCAAGCTTAGTTCCTACTCGCCCTCGAGTAGGTAAACGATAACAAAGATAATTTCTTAAGTGACATGCTATCATAATCTTGATCATACTATTGTAAAGCATATGAGATGAATGCAGCGATTCAAAGCAATGGTAAAGACAATGAGTAAACAATTGAACTATATAACAAAGACTTTTCATGAATAATACTTTCAAGACAAGCATCAATAAGACTTGCATAAGAGTTACTCATAAAGCAATAAATTCTTAGTAGAGGCATTGAAGCAACATAAAGGAAGATTAAGTTTCAGCAATTGCTTTCAACTTGTAACATGTATATCTCATGGGTAGTTGTCAATCATAAAGCAATATAACAAGTGCAATAAGTAAACATGTAAGAATCAATGCACACAGTTAACACAAGTGTTTGCTTCTAAGATAGAAAGAAGTAGGTAAACTGACTCAATAATAAAGTAGAAGATAGGCCCTTCGCAGAGGGAAGCATGGATTAAATCATGTGCTAGAGCTTTTTAAGTTTTGAAATCATATAGAGAGCATAAAAGTAAAGTTTTGAGAGGTGTTTGTTGTTGTCAACGAATGGTAGTGGGCACTCTAACCCCCTTGCCAAACAGAATTTCAAAGAGCGGCTCCCATGAAGGATGTTATTTCTACCAGCAAGGTAGATCATCCCTCTTCTCTTTTGTTTACACATGTATTTTAGTTTTATTATGGATGACACTCCTCCCAACCTTTTGCTTACACAAGCCATGGCTAACCGAATCCTCGGGTGCCTTCCAACATTCACATACCATGAAGGAGTGTCTATTTGCAAAATTAAGTTGCTTACTGATGAATCAGAGCAAAACATGTGAAGAGAATTTATTAATGAAGGTTGATTAATTGGGGGCTGGGAACCCCGCGCCAGCTCTTTTTGCAAAATTATTGGATAAGCGGATGAAGCCACTAGTCCATTGGTTTTTTTGAGGTAAAACAGTGGGCAAAAGCCCCCTGCAATTTTTATTGGCTTAAAAGAGTATCATACATTATTACAAAAAAAGGAGAGAGTGAGAAACTCTCAAACAAAAGAAAAGAAAAGGGAAGCTAGAATTAACTAATAGACTGAATCCAATCTCTGAAAGAATCTACATGTTTCTTTTTCATTCTATACACTAGCAACCTCAGTTCTTGAAAAAAGATTGCTTTCCAGTTATTGAACTCTGTATTTTTGTCTTTGAATATCTTGTTGTTTCTGACTATCCAAATTCCCCATGCTGACAGAATTATGACTTCCATTGCAAAAGGCAGTTTCATTTTAAATCTCATATCTTCCAGCGCTTCAAGGATAGATAAGCCTCTGTCTCTCGGTGGACAAATGAAATCCCAGCAATTCTTTGCAAAAGGGCAGGCCCAGAATAAGTGTACTAGAGTTTCTTCTTCATTGCAGCTTTGCAATACACACTGATATGACTGCAATACAAAATTCTTTCTTCTCAATAAATTCCTTGTATTAAGTCTATCATGGAGAAGCAACCAGAAGAAGAATTTATGTTTTGCTTGACATGAAGATTTCCATAGAATGGAGAATATCTTAGGAGCTGGAGAAAAGCCAATCATAGCTTGATATGCTTTCTTTGAGGAGAATTCTGCATTTCCCCAGATGTAAGACCAAATATCTGAATTTCCTTCCTGTACCACTGTAAGAACATTCTGACAGACAACTTCTAGGTTCTGAAATTCTTCAAAGGCTTGGTGTGAGAGAGGTAAGTGAAAAAGATCCTCCAGATATTCAGTATGTATCACTCTTTTAACAGACCAGTCAGTATGTTTAGCAAAAGATACAAGATGAGGAAATTTTTGGTGCATGCAATTCTCTTCCCACAGATCTGTCCAGAAACTAGCAGATTTACCATTTCCAATTTTACATCTAGCCATAGCTTTGTATAAATCCAACAATTTGATATGTGCTCTCCACCAAAAAGAAGCACCCATGTTATTAGTGAGTAAATTTCCACCTGAGTAATAAGACTCTCTGACCAGATGTACCCAAGGAATGTCATGGTTGTTAAAAAATTTATGTAGGTTCTTTAGCATAAGAGCCTTGTTTTGAATATCCAAGTTTAGAACTCCCAAGCCACCTTGGTCCTTGGGTCTACAGATTTTTTTCCATGCCACAAGAGCTGAACCATTTGCCTGTACATCATTTTTCTTTTTTCTCCACAGGCAGTGTCTCATATATTTTACAACTTGTTCCTTTATGGCCACTGGAACATCAAAGCAACACATGAAGAAAACTGGCATGGAAGCCAGAACAGATTTAACCAATTGTAGCTTTCCTCCATAGTTTAAAAAATCAGCCATCCCTCCTAATCTTGATTGTGCTCTTTGGACAATGGGAAGGAAATGTTCCATGGATGGTTTAACAATACTGAGAGGCAGTCCCAGATAAGTAAAAGGCAAAGACCCTCTCTTGCATTGCATTGTTTCAGCAAAGTGAATAAGCCTGTCTTCACTTAAATTAATGGGGATCATGTTGGATTTATTATAATTCACTTTCAAACCAGTGGAAACAGCAAAGGTTTGCAACAAAGCCTTCAGACAGATCAAGTTTGCAGCATTTGCTTTCATGATTATCAAAGTGTCATCTGCATATTGAACAACTGGAAAATCAGGGCAAGCATATGATGGTATAGGTCTTTCTATAAGTCCTTGATTCATTGCTGAGTTTAGCGCTGATTGTAGTAAGTCTGCTGCAAGCACAAAAAGAAGTGG
Source organism: Lolium rigidum (assembly GCF_022539505.1). Lineage (NCBI taxonomy): Eukaryota > Viridiplantae > Streptophyta > Magnoliopsida > Poales > Poaceae > Lolium > Lolium rigidum. Next base: position 75,680,343 of record NC_061512.1, on the reverse strand, counting down.
GGATAGGGGGTATCCTTGCCTAACACCCCTTCTGCAATAAAATCTCTTGCCAGGTGTACCATTGAGAAGGACTGCAGAGGTACCAGTACTAAGAATTAAGTTAATCCATTTGATCCATTTATCTCCAAATCCTCTTGCTCTCAATATTTCCAGAATTGTACTGTGTTCAATCTTATCAAATGCTTTTTCAAAGTCCAGCTTAAGAATCACTATTTCTTCTTTTGATTTGTGACACTGAAAAATGTATTCAAAAGCCCACCCCAAACAATCTTGAATTGACCTCTGTTTCAAAAAACCATATTGATTTTTGTGAACTAGATGTAGAATAATTTTTTGCAATCTGTTTGCCAAAAGCTTGGTGATGATTTTAATCACAGTATTCAGCAGAGAAATAGGCCTAAAATCTCCTGATCTCATAGGAGAATCAATCTTTGGAATTAAAGTAATGTAGGAAGAATTAATGCTTTCCAAGTTGATACTTCCCTCATAAAAACCCTTGATCAAATCTTTGACATCTCTTCCAATGATACCTCTAGCAATTCTTGAAAAATTCATTATTAAATCCATCTGGCCCTGGATATTTATATTAGGTAGGCCCTTTATTACACTAGTCCATTGGTGAAAGCTGCCCAACAAGATTGAAAGATAAAACACCACATACTTCCTCATGAGCTATAAAACATTGACACAAATAAGGAGTAATAAAGTTTTGAATTGTTTAAAGGTAGCACATGAAGTAATTTACTTTGGAATGGCAGAGAAATACCATGTGGTAGGTAGGTATGGTGGACACAAATGGCATAGTATTTGGCTCAAGGATTTGGATGCACGAGAAGAATTCCTCTCAATACAAGGCTAGGCTAGCAAGGTTGTTTGAAGCAAACTCAAGTATAAAACGGTGCAGCAAGACTCACATATGAACATATTGTAAGCATTATAAGACTTTACATTGTCTCCTTGTTGTTCAAACACCTTAACCGAGAAAATATCTAGACTCTAGAGATCAATCATGCAAACCAAATTTTAACAAGCTCTATGTAGTTATTCATTAATGGGTACAAGGTACATGATGCAAGAGCTTAAACATGATCTATATGAGCACAACAATTTCCAAGTATCAAATTTATTCAAGACATCATACCAATTACCACATGCAGCATTTTCTGTTTCCAACCATATAACAATGAACGAAGCAGTTTCAACCTTCTCCATGAACATTAAAGATAAAGCGAAGAACACAAGTGTTCATATGCAACAGCGGAGCGTGTCTCTCTCCCACACAAGCATGAATTTATTCAGAGAATGGAAATAACAAAACAAAACTAAAAGCACACAGACGCTCCAAGTAAAGTACATAAGATGTGACCGAATAAAAATATAGTTTCAAGAGAAGAAACCTGATAAGTTGTCGATGAAGAAGGGGATGCCTTGGGCATCCCCAAGCTTAGATGCTTGAGTCTTCTTGAGATATGCAGGGATGAACCACGGGGGCATCCCCAAGCTTAGACTTTTCACTCTTCTTGATCATAGTATATCATCCTCCTCTCTTGACCCTTGAAAACTTCCTCCACACCAAACTCAAAACAAACTCATTAGAGGGTTAGTACATAATCAAAAATTCACATGTTCAGAGGTGACACAATAATTCTTAAAACTTCTGGACATTGCACAAAGCTACTGGAAGTTAATGGAACAAAGAAATCCATCCAACACAGCAAAAGAGGCAATGCGAAATAAAAGGCGGAATCTGTCAAAACAGAACAGTCCGTAAAAACGAATTTTAAAGAGGCACTTAACTTGCTCAGATGAAAATGCTCAAATTGAATGAAAGTTGCGTACATATCTGAGGATCGCTCACGTAAATTGGCAGATTTTTCTGAGTTACCTACAGAGAATACTACTCAAATTCGTGACAGAAAGAAATCTGTTTCTGCGCAGTAATCCAAATCTAGTATCAACCTTACTATCAAAGACTTTACTTGGCACAACAATGCAATAAAATAAAGATAAGGAGAGGTTGCTACAGTAGAAACAACTTCCAAGACTCAAATATAAAACAAAATTGCTGTAGTAAAATAAAGACATGGGTTATCTCCCAAGAAATGCTTTCTTTATAGCCATTAAGATGGGCTCAGCAGTTTTAATGATGCACTCCCAAGAAATAAGAGTTGAAGCAAAAGAGAGCATCAAGAAGCAAATTCAAAACAAATTTAAGCCTAACCCACTTCCTATGAAAAGGAATCTTGTAAATAAACAAATTCATGAAGCATAATGCAACAAGCATAGAAAGATAAAACAAGTGCAGCTTCAAGATTTTCAGCAAAAAGAGAGGTGTTTTAGTAACATGAAAACTTCTACAACCATATTTTCCTCTCTCATAATAACTTTCAGTGGCATCATGAACAAACTCAACAATATAACTATCACATAAAGCATTCTTATCATGAGTCTCATGCATAAAATAATTACTACTCTCCACATAAGCATAATCAATTTTATTAATTGTAGTGGGAGCAAATTCAACAAAGTAGCTATCATTATTATTCTCATCATCAAATATAGGAGGCATAGTATAATCATAATTAAATTTACTCTCCATAGTAGGCGGCACCAAAAGACACTATCATTATAATCATCATATATGGGAGGCATATCATAATCAACATAAACTTTCTCCTCAATACCCGGAGGGCTAAAGAGATCATTTTCATCAAAACCGACCTCCCCAAGCTTAGAATTTTCTATATCATTATCAACAATGGTGTTCAAAGCGTTCATACTAATATTACTACTAGCATGCAAATAAGGTTCCATAAGTTTTTTAATTTTCGCATTAAACCATTCATGTCTTGACTCAGGAAATAGTACAAAAAGCTCACGAGATGTTTTCCATTATGCCTTACTAGTGTTTAACAAGAAACAAAAAGATGCAATTGCGGGATCTAAAGGAAATAGCTTCGAGCACACACACAACGGCAACGAGAAAAGTACTCGGTTACACGGGACCGGAGTATGAGTGCCTTTTACCTTTCCTCCCCGGCAACGGCGCCAGAAAAGTGCTTGATGTCTACGGGTGCTTCTATTCTTGTAGACAGTGTTGGGCCTCCAAGAGCAGAGGTTTGTAGAAAAGCAGCAAGTTTCCCTTAAGTGGATCACCCAAGGTTTATCGAACTCAGGGAGGAAGAGGTCAAAGATATCCCTCTCAAGCAACCCTGCAATCACGATACAAGAAGTCTCTTGTGTCCCCAACACACCTAATACACTTGTCAGATGTATAGGTGCACTAGTTCGGCGAAGAGATGGTCAAATACAAGTGGTATGGATGTATATGAGTGGTAATAACAATCTGAATAAAATATGGCAGCGAGTAAACATGCAACAGAACGATAAATAAACGGAGTTTCGATGCTTAGAAACAAGGCCTAGGGATCATACTTTCACTAGTGGACACTCTCAACATTGATCACATAATAAAACCACTCTACACTCTTTTGTTGGATGATAAACACCACTAATTGCATAGGGCTACAAGAGCACCTCAATGCCGGAGTTAACAAGCTCCACAACATTCAATGTTCATATTTAAATAACCTTAGAGTGCATGATAGATCATTGCAATTACACCAAGTACTAACATAGCATGCACACTGTCACCATCACACTATGAAGGAGGAATAGATCACATCAATACTATCATAGCAATAATTAACTTCATAATCTACAAGAGATTACAATCATAACCTACGCCAAGTACTACACGATGCACACAGTGTCACCATTACACCATGGAGGAGGAATAGACTACTTTAATAACATCACCAGAGTAACACATAGATGAATAGTGATACAAAACTCATATGAATCTCAATCATGTAAGGCAGCTCATGAGATCATTGTATTGAAGTACATAGGAGAGAGATTGACCACATAGCTACCGGTACAGCCCTTAGCCTCGATTGAGAACTACTCCCTCCTCATGGGAGACAGCAGCGTTGATGAAGATGGCGGTGGTGTCGATGGAGATGCCTTCCGGGTGCACTTCCCCGTCCCGGCGGCGTGCCGGAACAGAGACTCCTGTCCCCGGATCTTGGCTTCGCGATGGCGGCGGCTCGGAAGGTTTCTCGTACCGTGGCTTTTCCGTATCGAGGTTTTAGGTCAGGGACCTTTAAATAGGCGAAGAGGCGGAGTCGGAGGGCTGACGAGGCGGTGACACAATAGGGGGGCGCGGCCCAGGCCCTGGCCGCGCCACCACCATGTGTGGGCCCCCTGTGGCCCTCCTCTGGTCCCTCTCGGGTGTTCTGGAAGCTTCGTGGAATTATAAGATGCTTGGGCATTGATTTCGTCCGATTCCGAGAATATTTCCTTACTAGGATTTCGAAACCAAAAACAGCGAGAAAACGGCAAGCTGGCCCTTCGGCATCTCGTCAATAGGTTAGTTCCGGAAAACGCATAAATATGACATATAATGTGTATAAAACATGTGAGTATCATCATAAAAGTAGCATGGAACATAAGAAATTATAGATACGTTTGAGACGTATCAGTGGGTTAGACTTAAATGTGTTTTGAACTTGCTTTTTGATGCTCTCCTTTGCTTCAACTCTTATTTCTTGCGAGTGCATCATTGAAACTGCTGAGCCCATCTTAATGGCTATAAAGAAAGCACTTCTTGGGAGATAACCCATGTCTTTATTTTGCTACTGTTTTGTTGTGTCTTGGAAGTTGTTACTACTGTAGCAACCTCTCCTTATCTTTATTTTATTGCAATGTTGTGCCAAATAAAGTCTCTAATAGAAGATTGATGCTAGATTTGGATTTCTGCGCAGAAACAGATTTCTTGCTGTCACGAATCTGGGTATGATTCTTTGTAGGTAACTCAGACAAATCTGCCAATTTACGTGAGTGATCCTCAGATATGTACGCAACTTTCATTAGATTTCAGTTTTCTGATTTGAGCAACGGAAGTACCTCTTAAAAATTCGTCTTTACTGGCTGTTCTATTTTGACAGATTCTGTCTCTGTTTTTCGCATTGTCTCTTGTGGACTTTAAGTGAGGCTTTCTAGACGTGGAGAGCTGTAGCTAATGTTTTATTGAGTTCTTGCAATGTGTCACTACAGGACTAAAGTGGATTAAAGTTTTTTGAGTACTAACCCCTCTAATGAAGTTTATGAGAAGTTTGGTGTGAAGGAAGTTTTCAAGGGTCAAGAGAGGAGGATGATATATGATCAAGAAGAGTGAAAAGTCTAAGCTTGGGGATGCCCCGTGGTTCATCCCTGCATATTTCAAGAAGACTCAAGCGTCTAAGCTTGGGGATGCCCAAGGCATCCCCTTCTTCATCAACTTATCAGGTTTCTTCTATTGAAACTATATTTTTATTCGGTCACATCTTATGTTCTTTACTTGGAGCGTCTGTGTGTTTTATTTTTGTTTTTGTTTGAATAAATTCGGATCCTAGCAATCCTTGTGTGGGAGAGAGACACGCTCCTCTTTTTCATATGAACACTTGTGTTCTTCGTTTTACTTTTAATGTTCAATGACAAAAGTGTGAAGCTATTGCATTTATTGGTATTTGGTTGGAAACAGAAAATGCTTCATATTGTATTGAATAATTTGATACTTGGCAATTGTTTTGAGCTCTCAAGTAGATCATGATTAAGCTCTTGCATCATGTAGTTTAAACCTATTAGTGGAGAAATACCGTAGAGCTTGTTGAAATTGGTTTGCATGATTGGTCTCTCTAAGGTCTAGATATTTTCTGGTAAAAGTGTTTGAGCAACAAGGAAGATAGTGTAGAGTTTTATAATGTTTGCAATATGTTCTTATGTAAGTTTTGTTGTACCGGTTCATACTTGTGTTTGCTTCAAACAACCTTGCTAGCCAAAGCCTTGTACTGAGAGGAAATGCTTCTCGTGCATCCAAAACCTTGAGCCAAAACCTATGCCATTTGTGTCCATCATAACTACCTACTATGTGGTATTTTCTGCCATTCCAAGTAAACACTTCATGTGCTACCTTTAAACAATTCAAAACTTTATTATCTCTTATTTGTGTCAATGTTTTATAGCTCATGAGGAAATATGTGGTGTTTTATCTTTCAATCTTATTGGGCAGCTTTCACCAATGGACTAGTGGCTTCATCCGCTTATCCAATAATTTTGCAAAAAGAGCTGGCGCGGGGTTCCCAGCCCCCAATTAATTAACTTTCATTAATAATTCTCTTCACATGTTTTGCCATGATTCATCAGTAAGCAACTTAATTTTGCAAATAGACACTCCTTCATGGTATGTGAATGCTGGAAGGCACCCGAGGATTCGGTTAGCCATGGCTTGTGTAAGCAAAAGGTTGGGAGGAGTGTCAACCATAAAACTAAAACTAAAGTACATGTGTAAACAAAAGAGAAGAGGGATGATCTACCTTGCTGGTAGAGATAACGTCCTTCATGGGAGCCGCTCTTTGAAAGTCTGTTTGATGAGGGGGTTAGAGTGCCCACTACCATTCGTTGAAAACAACAAACACCTCTCAAAACTTTACTTTTATACTCTCTATATGATTTCAAAACTTAAAAAGCTCTAGCACATGATTTAATCCCTGCTTCCCTCTGCGAAGGGCCTTTCTTTTACTTTATGTTGAGTCGGTTTACCTACTTCCTTCCATCTTAGAAGCAAACACTTGTGTCAAGCTGTGCATTGATTCTTACATACTTGCTTATTTGCATTCATCATATTACTTTGTGTTGACAATTATCCATGAGATATGCATGTTGAAAGTTGAAAGCAACTGCTGAAACTTAAATCTTCCTCTGTGTTGCTTCAATGCCTTTACTTTGAATTTATTGCTTTATGAATTAACTCTTATGCAAGACTTTTGATGCTTGTCTTGAAAGTACTATTCATGAAAAGTTTTGCTATATGTTATCTATTTGTTAGCAACTATAGATCATTGCCTTGAGTCACCTGCATTCATCTCATATGCTTTATAATAGTATGATCAAGGTTATGTAAGTAGCATGTCACTACAGAAATTATTCTTTTTATCGTTTACCTACTCGAGGGCGAGCAGGAACTAAGCTTGGGGATGCTGATACGTCTCCAACGTACCTATAATTTCTGATGTTCCATGCTTGTTTTATGACAATACTTACATGTTTTGCTCGCACTTTATAATGTTTTTTATGCATTTTCCGGAACTAACCTATTAACAATATGCTGAAGTGCCAATTCCTGTTTTCTGCTGTTTTTGGTTCCAGAAAGGCTGTTCGGGAAATATTCTCGGAATCGGACGAAATCAACGCCCAGAACCTTATTTTTCCCGGAAGCTTCCAGAAAGCCAGAGTGGGACCAGAGGGGAGCCCTGGGGGCCCCACACGTGGGGGCGGCGCGGCCCAAGGGGGGCGCGGCCCCTAGTGTGAGGAGGCCCCGTGGCCCTTCTGGCTCCAACTCTTTGCCTATTTAAGCCGTCCTAACCTAAAACTTCGATACCAATTGACGAAACTCCAGAAAGACTCCAGGGGCGCCGCCACCATCGCGAAACTCCGTTTCGGGGGACAGAAGTCTCTGTTCCGGCACCCTGCCGGGACGGGGAAGTGCCCGGAAGCCATCTCCATCAACGCCACCGCCTCCATCATGCTCCGTGAGTAGTTCCCCCATGGACTACGGGTTCTAGGCTGTAGCTAGTTGGTATTCTCTCCCCCATGTACTTCAATACAATGATCTCATGAGCTGCCTTACATGATTGAGATTCATCGATGTAATCGGTGTTGTGTTTGTTGGGATCCGATGGATTGTTACATTATGATTAGTCTATCTATAAAGTTTATGAAGTTATTGTTGCTGCAATCTTGTTGTGTTTAATGCTTGTCACTAGGGCCCGAGTGTCATGATCTTAGATTTAAGCTCTATACTTATTGCTTAGATTGTATCTACAAGTTGTTTGCACATGTCTATGTCCGGAACCCGAGGCCCCAGAGTGACAGCAACTGGGATAACTTGAGGGGAAGGCTTAGGTATGAGGATCACATGTTTTCACCAAGTGATAATGCTTTGCTCCGGTGCTCTATTAAAAGGAGTACCATAATTGCCAGTAGATTCCCTTGAGGCCCGGCTGCCACCGGCTGGTTGGACAAAAGATGTTGTACAAGTTTCTCATTGCGAGCACGTATGACTATATATGGAAAACATGCCTACATGATTAATAATCTTGATGTTCTGTCTTAATGCTATTTCAATCCTATCAATTGCCCAAGCTGTAATTTGTTCACCCAACACTTGTTATTGGAGAGTTACCACTAGTGTAGATAGCTGGGAACCCCGGTCCATCTTTCATCATCATATACTCGTTCTACATGTCATTGGAAGTAGTATCAACTATTTTCTGGTGCCATTGCCTCTGTGTTACTATTATTGCTGCTATGTTACTGTTACTACTGCTCTCATATTACTGCTGCTTTCACATCACCCCTGTTACTAGTGCTTTTCCAGGTGCAGCTGAATTGACAACTCAGTTGTTAAGGCTTATAAGTATTCTTTACCTCCCCTTGTGTCGAATCAATAAATTTGGGTTTTACTTCCCTCGAAGACTGTTGCGATCCCCTATACTTGTGGGTCATCAACAGCGTCCACTACAACGTCAACTCGGAAGGAGTCCTTCGACTGCTGGAACCACTCGCCTCCAGGTCGATAGGTCCAAGCACATCGTCATCAATCGACCTTTCGGCTGGTCTGACGAACTCAACGAACTCACCCGCGCCATCGACTCCTCGTTCGATGTCTCCCATGTCGGTTGGATCTGACAATTCCACATCTTCGGAGATGACCTCGTACTACTGCTTGAACTGCGATACCAGGCACGGGTTAGGATCAAGCGACACGCCGTTTATCTGCAATGCCCAGTACTCCTCGGGAGAGGACAGTGTCGACAGCATCGTCCAAGGCACGCACATCACCAGGTTTATGTTGCCAACAACACGGGAAACGCAAGGAACAGGGGAGACGAAGATCACACCCCCCGCTCCAGCAGACGAGCAAGTTTTGCAAACAGTGCCAGTAACAATAACAGCGACTACACCATCGCAGAGGAGGAGTGGGCAGCAGCCAAGGCAGCCGTGCTTAACAACACACCGCTCCCCGCAGGAACCTTGGTTGGAACCCTCAACGCTTACCGCTCTATATTGGAGAAAAACCGGGAGCGTCTGTCGAAAGAACAAGCCACCCTCGAGAGACGCCTATCCGCTGCAGACCAATCTAGTGAACGACGGAGAGGCTCGCGAGGGAGCGCCTCTCGAAGCACTCAAGGGGCAGGCAAGCACCGATCAAGGTTATCCAGACTCTCGGAGGATGACGCCAGAGAAATAACGTCGAATCTGACCAAGTCCTTTATGACCACGGACACCGCGGGCATGCCACGACCAAGAACCGTCGCGGGAGCGACCACCAACCTCGCTGCATACCTCATCAATCAGCGCCCTGAAGGTTCCATGGCTCAAGCCCATCGAGGTGCCCTGGAAAGTCTCGCAATATTGGGAGACAATCTGGTCCCACGGAAGGAAAAGACCATGTTACAGGCTAGTGGCTCAAAGCAACATGCGAGAGACGCTCGAGATGAAATCACCCAGAGCAGAATCGACAAAGCAAGGCGACGACGCGCCGCTAGGGAGGAATATGACAGTGATTCTTCGGATGAAAGCCAGGAGAACGACGGCGAGCTAAGGGGAGCCAAATGTTTAAGCTACAAAATCCGCGAGGCGATGCCACCTAGAAAGTTCAAACCTACCCCTTTTGATGCCGCCAAATACGATGGACAGCAGGAGCCGAGGTCCTGGATAGACGACTATTTGCAGACCGTGATTCTGCACAAAGGAAATCAGATAGCAGTGATGCAATGCTTACAGCTTTACCTGAAGGATTCATCACGCGCTTGGTTAAGAGTCCTGCCGAAGGGTTCCATCAAGTCATGGGACGATCTAGTAGACGCTTTTGTCGCCAATTTCCAAGCAACGTACAAAAGACCCGTCGGGATTGACGAATTACGGCATTGTCAGCAGAAGCAGAAGGAATCAATGCGCGCATACATCGGGAGATTCACCAAGCTCTTAAACGCCGCCGAAGATGTTTCCGTCGACAGAGCAATCGATGCCTTCAGCGATGGCATTCGACGAGAAAACTACATAGAGAAACTCGGGCGCAAAAAACCAAAAACCATAACCAAGCTAATGGAAATCGCCAATAGCTGGGCTAATGGCGAGGACAACGTAAGGAAGCCGCGACAGCACAGCGACGACGAAGATGACGACCAGCCGAAGCACGACTCGGGTGGACAAAGGGATCGCCATAGGAAGAGGAAAAGCCGCAGCTACGACGACAGTAACCTAGTAGCCGCAGGATACTCTCATCGACAGGATGATCGGTATGACGACAAGCGAGACGATCGGCAGGACGACAATCGGAACAGCTCTGGAAACCGTGGTAACTACAAACCACGACCACAGAGGACTCCCAAGTTACCCTACGCCGAACAGATAAACGCTCCCTGCTACCTGCACTCGTACACCGACTCCAAGGATAACAAAGTAAAGTCAAGCCACCTGCTCAGAGATTGTATACAGTTCATGAAATGCAGGAACTCATGCAGCAGCAGCCGCAGCAACCACCACCACCACCACCACCGCAGTACCAGGTCCAGCAGGCGCAGCCTCATCAACCCAACGAGGCGTTTCCACCACCACGTGGGTAGATGAGCATGATCCATAGAACGGGTGTCTTCAGAAGAGAAATGAAGAAGCTTACCCGAGAAATCAATCTGGCAGAAAGTATCATGGCAAACATCCCTGAGTATGTCGAGTGGCCGTCTCAGAGCATTACGTTCAGCCGAGCAGATCACCCGATGACCATACCAAAACCAGGACACGCTGCCCTAGTAGTCGAGGCACAAATCGGGGGCTTCAAGATGAGCAAAGTTTTCATGGATGGTGGAAGCGGGCTAAACCTGATATTCGTTGACACAATCAAAAGTATGGGGATCACCATGAAAATGCTAGAGGATTCTGACACCTGTTTCCATGGAATTCTCCCTACTTCGCCGGCGTACTCTCTTGGCAAAGTTTACCTGAACGTCGTCTTCGGCAAACCCGACAACTTCAGGAAGGAGAAGATCGAGTTCGAAGTCGTGAACTGGGAATCACAGTACCACGCTATACTCGGAAGACCAGCTTATGCCAAGTTCATGGCTGTACCGCACTATGCATACCTCAAGCTGAAAATGCCTGGGAGCAACGGGACAAACATCACAGTCTATGGAAGTTTTTCACGTTCAGACAATTGTGACCGCGATTTTCAGAGGATTGCTGTAAAGTTTGGGCTGAAGCAGGAAATTACTAACCTTCCTTCCAAGCCATCGTCACGCGATTATAAGGAAGAAGAACGCGTCAGAGGAGCGAAGAAGATGCCAGCCGACCTTGCTCTAGAAGCTCCGACAGCACAAACTTCTGCAGATAAAGCTTCGGTAGAAAAAGCTTTGGCAGCTGATGGTGCAGAAGACATAGGAGACAGCAAGACACTGGCAACCATTGTCCAGGCCCCTGGTGAAATCAACAACGCTTCGGTAACCACTAACATGGTGACCAAGCCAGGAGATGAGAAGAACCCCTTCCTTGCTTAAGCAATTTACTAGCGTTTATTTTTTCCCTTTACCTTCAATAGGGCCCCCCTTTTTTTGCCCTTTAGTCCCGTGTTTACTTTATTAATGAGAATTTAATCCCTTGATAAGCATTGCAGTAATTCGGAGCATCTAAACCGCACCATCGTAAACCTTGCCTACGCCCCTTGGCGAGCAACGATGTAACGTAGTATGCGGCAAAAGATCGTGCTCCAAAAAAGCCTCTACGAGTGCTAAAAGGATGCAAAATAAACAAGGATACTAACCCTTCCCTCTGCTATAGATGCCTCTACGAGCGCCGTAAATAGCAAGAGTTCGGAAATACATATAAACACAACCCACGTTCGATATTTTACTTATGAAAATATCAAAGAACAACGGGCTCATTGGCAGAAGTCATCGCACCCGATATATTCGGGAGCCACTGTCAAAACATACATCGGTTGAAAGCAAAGTTGCACATACAATGGGTTTAGCAAGACCTGCAACACGAGCTGATCACTCAAATAATTTGCTGACCAACGAATACACTTACGGGCAATTAAGATTTTCCCCTTCAAAATTTGCCAACGGCATTGACACGGTAAAAATACATATACATGTATCTACCGAACAAAAGGTCTCGATTACGCAATCCAAACACTTGGATGAAGTAGCCAAAATACCTATTTACAAAACAAACTTAATCCTGAATTACCCTTGCAGAGTGTCTTTTTCTTCAGGTACCTTTGAGTCCCTTTCTATCATATCGACAATTACATTGGACGGCAGTACAACCTTCGGATACAGAAACTCCAAGTCACCCGTTGCATTAGCAATGGATAGCAAGTCTGCCGAAGGATACCGTGCAAGGATGAGGGCAAGCGTAAACCTAGCCCCCGCAAACACTTGGGCACGTACAAGGTTCTTGACCTTCTTGGCATTGCTGAATTCTGACATTAAAGTCAACAGCGTGGGAGGAACTGCGTTCAATGGAAACATTGTCTTCCATATTACTCTTAGTCCCTTGTAATACTTATCGAAGAAGTGGTGGACTTGCTGGACCCGATCTTGGAATTGAGCAACAGCCGAAGCTTTCGAGTGCTCCCTCCAGAAAATTTCGTCAGCTGATGACAGCTGGGTTAATGCGTTCACGCGTTCGTGAATCCGCTTGTTCTCTTCAGCACGGTTCAGAGCTATGACTGGCAAAGGAATTAATAGAGGATCAGACAATGCGTTGTTGACAAAAGAGAAACGAGCGCAAGGACCAGGGAACTTACAGTTCAAACTTTCGGTGGGTTTTTGCAGTTCAGTAAGAGCGTACCGCTCTACTTCGGCCGCAATCTCGCCCTTCTTGATAATAGCAGCTAAGGCATAGGTGTTGCGCAGATTCTTTTCCAACTGCGCGATCCGATCCTTCATACGTTGGATTCGATCATCTTCCGAAAGAGCACCTGAAGAATCGTCAACAAACGCGGGCACTGGGAACACCTGCAAGGAAAAGCGTCAAAAGCATGACGGATCGCTTCGCATCAGCATCAGAAGGAACTCCCATCGGGAGAAGTGCAAGTGAAAATATCATAACAAGGGTGTACTAGCAACATTGCTAGCACGGAGTTTATTACAAACATAAGTTTTGCGACAAAACATTGTTTCACATCATCTCAAAGAAAAGTTTGTTACAAAAGTCAAAGGGCTTGGGTCTGAGTCGATAAACTGGGGCCAGCCGATGTCTTCCTTGATAAAACCAGCTCAAGGAGCTGGCGTGCACACTTAAGGGCCGACGTTTTGAAGACGCTTAAATCAATGAACCGCCCATCTTGCTCTTTCGGCAGCTCCTTAGACATCTCTTCAATATCGGCCTTGAAGACATGACCCATCATAAGTTGGAAGGCTAGGAGGGCACCATAGGTACGCGAAGTGCGTTTGAATACCTCGATAACCTCCTTGGTGTCGACTGCGAAGGCGTCGATCAACTGCCCTAGAGTCTTGTCTCGACTGATCTTGGGGAAGATCATCGAGTGCATCCGCGCCATGGCACCTTTCCCCTTTTCAAGAAGCTCCCGTGTAAGCTGGTGGGAGGCGAGAGTCATCGACACACTGTTTGCCGGAGAGTTGTTTGGAATTTTGTCCAAAGCATTGGCAGGGATGTCGGCGGCCTCTGCAAGAAAATGAAACAGAATGGAAAAGATCACTGACAAAAGATCGAATTCGTAAGTGCAATAATCGACAGAGAAGTATAAAAGAGATTACCAAGCAAAGCCAAGGAAGACTGGCGAAGGAGTTCATATTTTTCAGCTGCTCAAGCCTCGGCAGCCAGCCTAGACGCCTCCTCTTCTTTCAGCTTTTCCTTCAGCTTGCCCAGTTCCTCCTTCAGGGAGTCGACTTCTTGGCGAGCTTCGGCAGCTATCTTGACTGCGCCATCCAACTTCGAGGAAGAAGATTTAACTTCCTTTTGCAGCCGAACCTTGTCTGCCTCCAGAGAAGTGAATTGGGAGGCGAAGGCCTCCAAAGAGGATATAACACCCCGCAGGTCCTTAAGGAAGAAGGATGATTGACAAAGAATCATTAGACAAGGCACACTCCAGGAAATTTGCGTTGTAATCAAAAATACTTACAGAAGGAGGAGTCGTGGCGGCAGCAGTTGAAGGAACATCTTTCCCCTTGGAAAGGGAGGAAGCAGTCGATACCTAGGCCGCGAGGGTTGCCTTAGGAGCCGAAGCTTCGGAAGCCGCAACGTCCAGAGGAGCAGCGCCAGATTTGGCTTTCTTAGGCGGAGGCTCAATGAAACCTTCGTCACTGCGAAAGGAAGTGACTGACAAAAGTTATGAAAGAAATACGAGAAATAAAGGACGAAATATGAATTCAGGGAAGAAGGCGCTTACATATCGAAGAGATCGTCTTCATCGGCGAAGCCGCCGGTTGATCTCTTCACGGGTGAAGCCCTGGTCTCCTCCACAGCTGCATTAACAAAGGCATCATGATCAGCGTCATCATCACGCACTGAACCCTCTGTGTCGCAAGCATCTTCGGCTGAGGAAGGAAGATCGGTGTTGCCAGCTTCAGAATCTATCGGATCATCGTGTTCGCTCTCTGGGCTTGTGTGTTCGACAGTATGAAAATCAACAGGGACTGAGGAGCCTCTTCCTTCAGAGGTATCATTCGGCGAATCATGCAAGTTTCCAGAAACTATGGGGATCTGTCGAAGAAAAGAACAAATAAGAACAATAGTAATTATGTCGACTAAGTGGAAGCAGCATAATAAGAGTATGAGAAGGAAAATTACCTCTGACGGTGGATGATCGGCATCAAGGGGAGTATAAGAAGATATCAATGGGATCGAGTCTTCCTGACTAAAGAGAGTAAGGCGACGGACTTCATCAAGCAGCTCCTTTTCCGACAGTTCAGCAATATTTATCCTGGTTTCATCCTTCGGACCCGAATACAACCACATCGGACGAACTCTGGCCATGACTGGTTGGACTCGATGTTTCAGGAACACCACTGCCACCTCTGTGCCAATCATAGTTTGACCATCGACCTCTTTGATTCTAAGAAATTTGGCAAATAATTCGTCGGCTGCTGCCCTTTCGTCGGGAGAGAGAATGTTCTTCCAAGAATCCTTAGGCTTGGCTTCGAGGACGTCGGCAAACCAAGGAAGCTGGGACTCGGTTGTCAAGGAATCCTTGACATAAAACCATTTCAGTCTCCATCCTTGCACAGATTCTCTCATTGGGAAACTGAAATAGTTAACCTCTGAACGAGCCACAAATCCCACTCCTCCGATGACAAAAGATCCATTACTACTGCTGTACCTCTTTACATAAAAGATCTTTTTCCACAACCCAAAATGAGGCTCAATGCCCAAAAACGCCTCGCAGAGGGTGATGAACACAGCAACGTGAAGGATTGAGTTAGGAGTGAGTTGCCACAGTTGGATTTCGTAAGTCCGCAGAAGATGAAGAAGGAATTCATGAGCAGGAAGCGAGAGACCCCGATACAAGAACGACAGGAACACCACGGTAAAGCCAGCAGGGGGATTGGGCCGAGAAATCGCACCTGGAAGAATCACATTCCCCTCGTTGGAGGAGATTAACCCGAGGCTTCGGGCCCTCTTCTCATCACGTTTCGTGATGGATGACGCTAGCCAATCCCCAGGTTTGGCTATCGAGCCTGGCGGCGCTGGCGGCACCGGAGCTGGAGGAGGAGCATCTGGAGCACTCCTCTTCGGAAGATTCGAGGAGGATATGGCGGCGGCAGTGAGGCTCTTCTTCTTCACCATTGCGAGATCTGGGCTGGATCGGAAAAGCGGTGGTGGCGGCGCAGCGGTTGCGAAGAAAGGAAGAAGAAGAAGGACAAGAAGATGCTACGGCAAATATGGGAGAAGATTAGATATTTTCGTCCTTTGAAGATTTTAAGAGAAGGAGAACTTGAGGACTGCGTGGGCACGTGTCATTGCTGCCAGTTCATTAAGTGGACCTTTTTCCATTGATGATTGCGGAAATCGAGGAGGCGCCTTGATAACTGTGCGAGAAGGGCGGATATTGCTTAAAAATAAGGCCAGACAGAGAAAGCATGGGCCCAGCGGGTCGCGTTTTATCAGTCAAAATCAAGATGTCAGTAAAACGTCATCAATGACATTGTGAGGAATGCTCAAAGCACTCAAAGGAATGAAAAAGGTATCAGATGATGAACTTGAGTCTATGCACAGATTGCGAGCATCTGCACTTAGACTCGGGGGCTACTCCCATCGGGAGCGCTGAATGCGCACCCGACAGAATGAGGACTCGAAGAAAAAAGTTCGAAGAAAGAGATAATTGCTCGGCTCGAGTCTGCACCCGGTTGCAAGCATCCGTGCCCAGACTCGGGGGCTACTCCCATCGGGAGCGCTGGACGCGCACCCGACAAAACTTTTTTGCACTCCAGGATCATGCCCGGGGACTTGATTCTGTGTAGGGTAACGTTGTTTTGCCATCGGTAGTTAACCAGCAAAGGTTGGGCACGTTACTCATTATCCCTTGCATGGGGAAAATATATCGGATGACCTATGAAGACTTGCAGAAAAACTTCGGCAGAGCAAAACGTTCGAGTGGTACAACTTGAGTCTACGCACGGATTGCAAGCATCCGTACCTAGACTCGGGGGCTACTCCCATCGGGAGCGCTGACGCGCACCCGACAGAAGAAGATGATGCTGATTCAAGATGAACAAGAACAATCAAGGAGAAGAACGTTAAAAGGAAGCATGCTTCAGTCTCTACCCGAACTATGTTCGGCTAGACACTCGGGGGCTACTGACGTGGGCATTACCCTTCGGGTAACCGACATTGCCTTATCCTGTATTAACTAGTTGGAGGCCCATGAAGGCACATGGAGGCAAGACGGGCCATCTGGATGGCGCACCAGAAGATTCCTTGGTGGGCAAGACAAGGAAGCAACCGAACAAGGAAAGATTAGATTTAAAGCTACTGTAAACCTAGTCGTATTCGGTTAGACCTCTTGAGACCTGGCCCCTTATATAAAGGCCAGGAGAGGGGCTGCCGAGGGACACAACCAATCAATCTTAGCAATCTTAGCCACCAAAAGTCTAGAGCTAGGTCACCATAGCACTTAGCCTCTCGACGAGATCTCAGCCGAACTATTCGGCACCCCATTGTAACCCAATATCTTCATAATCAAGATCGACAGGCAGGACGTAAGGGTTTTACCTCATCGAGGGCCCCGAACCTGGGTAAATCGCTCTCCCCGCTTGTCTGCGAACCGATGTCTCGTGTCAGCTTGCAGGATTCCATCAACCCTAAGCCCCAATTGGAGGGCATTGCCGAGGAGTACCCTCGACAGCAGCCTCTGCAGAAGATAATCAGTGAAAGTTGAAACACAATGAAGTTAAGTAAAGAAGATTCAAGGATAAAGCATTAAAAGTTACCAAGCAAAGCCATAATGGATTGGCAAAGAAGACCCTCCTTTTCCTTCCTTTGGGCTTCGGCGTCAACCCTCTCCTTTTCCTCTTCCTTCAGCTTCTTCCTCAGTTGGTCAAGTTCCCTTTTCAAGGAATCTGCGTTTTGACAGGCAGCGGCAGCCATTTTAATTGCGTTATCAATCTTTGAAGAAGTCGATTCTACCTCATCTTGAAGTCGAACCTTATCGGCTTCGAGCGAAGAGAATTGGGAGGCGAAACCCTTCAAAATAGTGATGGCCGTTTGAATGCCCTATAAAAAGAAAAAAAAAAGACAAAGTCAAAATTAAGCACCTGTTAATAGCAATATATCTTGTGAAGTCCACACCCAACTGCAAGCAGTCGAATGTAGACTCGGGGGCTGATAGAAGCAGAATCATCATCAAGGAAAACGAAAGTTGAAACACTTACAAGTTTCTCGGTGGAAGAGGGAGAAACTGCAACAATAGCTGCCGAAGGAATCTCTTTCCCTTTCAAAAGGGAAGTCTTAGCTGCTGGCAGAACAGAAGCTTCAGAAGCTGCGGGAGTTGGCCTGCTGGGGCTCGCCTTTGCCTTCTTCGAAGGGGGCTCTAGAAATCCTTCATCGCTATAGGAATATAAATCATTCAAAATGAGTAGAAGAATACAAATCAATTTTGGGAACAATGGAAGAAACTTACAAGTCGAGCAGATCGTCCTCATCCGCGAAGCCGCCAGAAGGTCTCTTCGGCGGTTGAGCGCTGGCTTTCTCCGGAGCTGCATCAACAAAGGGAGTATGATCAACATCATTTTCATGATTCGACTCCGCTGTATCACTTAAGTCATCAGCGAAGGATCTATGATCTGCAGAAAAAGCTTCGGGATTGGCAGGATCGTTGTCTTCATCTTCATGAACTTCATTTTCTTCAGCACATGATTCTATATTGGCTGTAGAATCACCTTCTTCAAGATTTTCATCCGACACATTTGGAAAGTATTCGGCAGTTGATGGAACCTATCACAGATGAGGATTTAACAAGGGAAGGAAGAAGCTTGTCGGGTGCAAATATTAGTATGACCAAGAGAAGGGATTCACCTCATTTGGTTGATGATCAAAGTAATAAGGCTCTTGAAGGGCCAGATGTGGAATCGAGTCCTCTTGGCTAAAATGAGTCAAACGTCTAACTTCGTCCACTAGTTCCGTCTC
This sequence comes from Lolium rigidum, assembly GCF_022539505.1. Classification (NCBI taxonomy): domain Eukaryota; kingdom Viridiplantae; phylum Streptophyta; class Magnoliopsida; order Poales; family Poaceae; genus Lolium; species Lolium rigidum. The sequence goes on along the minus strand of NC_061512.1, from coordinate 75,661,593 downwards.
AGACAACTCTGCAACATTGACTCTAGGTTCATCCATAGGACCCGAATATAACCACATCTAGTGGGCTCTAGACATAATTGGTTGGATGCGACATTTTAGGAAAACAGCTACAATTTCAGTACCCATCATAGTTTGGCCGTTAGATTCCTTAATCCGAAGAATTCTGTCAAACAATTTATCGACCGCAGGCTTTTCTTTAGGTGTCAGTGTATTCTTCCAAGTTTTCTTTGGCATAGCTTCAAGAACATCGACAAACTTCGGCAGACGCATTTTAGCTACCGATGAGTCTGTGAGGTAGAACCACTTCAGTCTCCACCCCTGAACTGACTCTCTCATTGGGAAGTTGAAATAATTTGCCTCCTTGCGGACAACAAATCCAACTCCGGCGGTGACAAAGGAACCGCTACTGTTGTTGTATCGTTTGACAAAGAAGATCTTCTTCCACAAACCCAGTGAGGATCAATGCATAGAAATGCCTCACAAAGGGTGATGAAAATAGCAAGATGTAGGATGGAATTGGGGGTTAATTGCCATAATTGGATCCCGTACACATGTAGAAGACGTCGGAGAAATTCGTGGGCAGGCAGAGATAAACCTCGATACAGGAACGATATGAGCATCAAAGTAAAACCGGCATGAGGATTGGGGCGCGAGGTCAAACCTGGAAGTATGACGTTCCCCTCGTCGGGGGAAATCAAACCAAGGTTACGAGCCTTCTTCTCATCGCGCTTTGTCATTGTTGAAGCAGGCCAGTCACCGGGTGCAAGCGCCGTTGCGGAAACCTCCGGCGCACCCCTCTTCGATGCATCAGATGTAACCTTGGCAACGGCGCTGCTCGAAGTAGCACCGGCGGCGACGGTGGAGCTCTTCTTCTTCACCATCTCAGGATGCGTTTGGGAATGCGAAAGTGGATTGATGAATGGCGGCGGTGACGCACTAGCTATGAGGAGGAAGAACGAAGAGGGAAGATAAGAGGTGAAAGAGAAGAACAAGGGGAGTAAAATCTTTTTTCTCCTTTATAAAAGGGGAGTTACTAAGAGATCTATGATTAGGTCACCACGTGTCATTGCGTCCATCATAACAAAGGACATTTTGTCCTACCACGCACGGAAATCGAGGAGGTGCCTCGGTCAATGCGCAAGGACTAGTCATTTCCTAACTAATTGTGTAGAAGTAGGGTGGGCCCGTCAGGTCACGTCCTGTCAATCGAGCCGCCGCAGTGGCCACGTCACTGATGATGTCACCAAAAGTTTCGGCTCCTCATGAAGCATCCGAAGAAATCTATAACCTTGAGCTGCTTGACTTAGGTCTACACACGGTTACAAGCATCCGTCCCTAGACTCGGGGGCTACCCCCATCGGGAGCGCTGGACGCGCACCCGATAGAAAGTTATTGAAGACAGAAAGGTGTGGACTCGAAGATTTTCAGAGATCCAGGATCATGCCCCGGGACTTGATTCTGAGTAGAGTAACGTTGTTTTGCCATCGACAGTTAACCAACATCGATTTATCGAGTAAAATTGGGCACCTTAGTTCAATCCCTTACGTACTATCAATTGGCATGACTTTACTCGAAGTTATGGAGGACCCGATATAAAAAAGATATCGGATGATTACGACAGCTTGCGGAAAACATCAACATCCAAAAAAATTCGACTAGTACAACTTGAGTCTACACATGGTTGCAAGCATCCGTGCCTAGACTCGGGGGCTACTCCCATCGCGCTGGATGCGCACCCGATAAAAATGAGCTTTTGGCTTCAAGAGATCAAGACCTATAGGCAATTGTGGACACTCGACAGAAGACAATTTTAGTCCCTGCTCGAAGCTTTACTTCGGCCAGTCACTCGGGGGCTACTGATGTGGGCATTACCCTTCGGGTAACCAATGTTATGCTACCTCCTACGGCCCAACCAGGGACCCATGAAGATCATCCACCGACCAAGGTGGGCCGATACGTCGGTTTCTAAGAAATATTCTTGATGGACAAGGCAAGAAGACGAAGGACAAGGAAAGTTTAGACATAGAACTCTTTGTAAACTAGTCGAACCCGGACAGAACTCTTGGGACCTGGCCTACAATATAAGGGCCAGGAGAGGGTCTGCCGAGGGACACACAATCACCACAGCCATATTCACCGCAAGTCTAGAGCTAGGTCATTAGAAATCTTAGCCTCTCGACGAGATCTTAGTCATAGCCTTCGGCTACCCCATTGTAAACCAATTTATTCGATAATCAAGATCAGACAAGCAAGAAGTAAGGGTTTTACCTCATCGAGGGCCCCGAACCTGGGTAAATCTCTCTCCCTGTCTGTTTGGTATCCGATATCTCGTGTCAGCCTGTAGGATTCCGTCAACCCTAAGCCCCAAAAGGCGGGTATTGCCGAGGAGCACCCTCGTTAGTGGTCCAAACCTAATTTGGGGGCATCCATGTAGCTTATATAGGCGTCCGGGACGACCATGGGTCGAAACTAGGGGATACAAACCGACTTGGAACAAGTTCGGCCAAAACTGGTTCGGAACCAGGGGCCCGGCAGTGCCGGGGTGGGGAGGTCGGCAGTGCCGGGCCCAGTGGCAGTGCCACCACTCCTAGGCCAGCAGTTCCGGGGTGCCCTGGCCGGCAGTGCCGCCAGGCGCAGGCCAGCAGTGCTGGTGACGTCTTCTCCCTCCTTCGCGCATGCCTCCTTCTCCTCCCTCGTGCGTCCGTGGAATGTCTTCACGTCTAGCACCATGTTCAGTTGCTCCTCTTCTCCTCGTGCGATGCTTTCTCCATCTTCATACCTGATCATACATAAGTAAAATGACTTAGGCAGTATAAAGTTCTCATCAATCAAAGTATCATTCATGACTGAATTCACCTGTTGTTTAAGTAGCTTCGCACGAGCCCTTGTAATAGGTCCCATCCTAACTTCATTGGACTTGAGCTTCAGAGCAACATCTTGATCATCTTGTAATGATGGAGGTAGTAGTTCTGTAGGGATGTCCTCATCAACTGATTTGCGTGAAAGTTATATAACGTGAAGAAATTCCACCATCACCATTGAGTCAAATTCAAAGTAGTCTCATCAACGCTTCCGCGGATTCTCTATGGCCGACTCTTGTCCATCACTTGACATTAGTCCTGATAGACCCGGTCACCAACTTGAACCTGGTACTCGCCAACACTGCTTTAGCACCCCTACACACAGGTCAAACCAACTGTCTTGCCACTTATGCCGTGGTCTGTCACTGTGTCCCGTGCTTACCGCACGCCTCGCCACTATTAACTGTGTTGCGATCTTAGACAAGATCAACGGGGTCGTGAACCCACACAATCTCAGGCCCCATTGCAAATAACCATCAGTCATAACCGACCGATGGCGAGTTTCACGCATCTCTCTCTCTCTCTCTCTCTCACCCTGAGATCCTATTCAAGCCAACGTGCTTCTTGCGTTCCCACTGACTTGGCATTGACTCTCTGTGCACTTACGCCGCTAGCTCCTCCATCAGCCAAGTGGAATCGCAGATTCCAGCTTCACCTTCAAAATGACTCCATCGATAATTAGTCCACCCACACCTCGGTGTCTTCAAGGTCTCATGCGTACGCCATCTTGAATCAACCCCGCATCATTTCCATGTCGAAACACGCACCCCTTAGGAATGTGCCATGTGTTTCCACGCCACAGAACTCGGACACCATCAGCCATCATGCTCCTACTTCGTTGTCGCCGATCCTCACTGTCTTCTGCTCTGTCATACTGTCTAGTCCGACCCAGACGAACAAACCCGACTGCAACCATGCTCCACTTCAAGCCATATTAGCCCAAACACCGTCCTGCACTACTTGACGCCTTTTTTGAAGCTGAACAGTGGGTTTCCCCACTGTGTATTTTTTCATTTTATTAAATTGATATAAGAGTTTGCAAATTGATAGTTGCTTGAGTAGAGAAACTAACAAAGTCCACAAGCCTAGAAAAGAAAATCTATCTACCCAATCAGCTATGCCATGATATGATTTCATCTTTACTTCGTGGACTAGAAGGGAAAGTTCATCTTTGAATCGATTCCATCATCTGTAAATACTAGGAGTGACTGACTTGAAGATGAATTCATTGAGAGTAACCCAAATAGACCATGTGATCAACATTATCAGCTCCATGAAAAAAACGCTTGGAGATAGCAATCTTAAGACTTGATAGTGTTTCGATCAAATTGACCCAAGGCTAGAGGAATCCATAGAGGGCAGAGATATTGCCAACAAAGAACAACAAAAGGGTACTGGAAAAAACAAGTGATCTCTTATGTCAAGCTGATGTTGACCACACATAACACAAGAATAATCAGTCATCATGAAATTCTTTCTATGAAGCATAGCCCTATTGAGATGATTGTGAATGAGCAGCCAAAAAAACACCTTGTGCTTCTGCTGATAGCTACCATTCCACATCCATTTGAGAGCAGGAACATAACCCTCATTTCTCATGAGAGTTTTATAATCTCGAGCAACTTTAACATACGTATGATTGCCCAAAATATTCCAGGAATCAAAGTTATTGCTTGGTATGGAGTTGCCTTGTGGAAGATGAGGAGGTAGCCAACACTAAGATTATGGGATATGGCAAAGTCTGCCCACCCGTGATAAATGATGGCTTTCTCACCGCCAAGCTTGGTCTTCACTTCCCACTTACATCAAATGTTGGCGAGGAGGGTGTTCTAAAGGGAAATTCCCGGACCATGGCACGAATTGCTTAGGGATTGAGCACACACCTAGGGTTGGCTGGAAGATAACCCAGATGAAGTGCTTCGGATCCTCCTTGTCGTGGAAGTGGCCAACGTTGGCCGGCCTTCCTCAAGGCTTCTTGCCCGACCCCTCGTCGGTAACCTCCGCAGGTGCGCGTAGTTCCATCATAGCCTATACAAAAAAGAGCCTCAAGCATGGTGTACATACATTGGTAGAGTTGGGGTCACCGGAACCACAAGGATTGCACAAGAAATGTGTGTGTGTGGGGGGGGGGGGATCTTATGGTCCAAGGACACTAGCCCTATGAGTATAAACAAGGCATACACATACAATAGTAGAGCATGGTTCAGTAACTCCATCCCAAGATTTTACGGTGTCCAAGTTTAATCAACGGCCAAACAACAACCAAACATAGAATCATAATATGATAGCAAACATTAGTCAATCATCTGCCAAAGAAAGTAAATACCATCACTGTGAGAAGCAAAATGGGCCTTGTACTTCTATTGGACAAACAAATCTTAGGGATAGACTGAGTGAACCTAGTGCGTTCTTAACCATCATTGTTAGTACAATGCACATGGTTCGGTCACTCAATCCCTTGATTTCTATATCTTAATATAATCATCGACCAATACTAAGGAAGATAAACATGGTAAAAAAATACTAAGGAAGCTAAAATAATGGGGGCCTCATATGAAATTTACACACAATCATGACTGAGATAATCAGACATTTAACAAATGTTAAGCAGTACCACTTTGGTAGTGCTTTGCACTTGCTAAAGGTTAAGCATCTTAGTGCTATGTACGTGCAATCCTAAAATCATCAGCCTAGTAAACTCAGTTCGTCGCGATCTCAGACAAATGCATGTAGTACTCAAAGATAGATTAAAAAAAGGGTAGTGCAAAAACCCTATCCCCTCCCCGCATCTACGGTAATTTCAATTCCAAGCTAATCTGCAATCAATCTACACTGAATGTACTGTGCATGCTAGCAAAAATTACTAGATCAAAGCTAGGCATTACCGTAATCCTCAAAATCGTTACCTGATTGTCTTAAATCTCGATCAACCGCAACTAATCCGCAAATCTAACCCTACCCTATAGGTTCCCTGACAGATCTAGTGTGCATGTCATTGCAATCTCTAGTAGTGTGTGTATTCGTGCAGATACACGAAAAATAAGTATTGGAGAAAATGGCACTGAAGCTCAGCGCCACTGGAGACAGCCACGGCGAGGTCGAGGTCGTCGTGCATGTCGCAGTGGCGGTGCAGGTGGCGGTCACGGTCGGTTTCACTTTCCTCTCCGCGTCCGGCCCCGCTATATCTTATGGTGGTGATGCAGTTGATTCATCGGCGATAGTGCAACCGCCGACGTGTGATGACAGATGGGAGTGAGAGTGGAGAAAGGGAGAGTGAGAGGAAGGAGCAAGACTTTACGGCGTGTGTTCTTGAAGGGACGATGCATCTCCCACTCCTTCCCCATGCGTGCAACCGAGGCCCGAGTGCGACAACAGACCGGGCTCCACCGGAATAGCCAATTCGGTAGTAGCTCCTTACCCAAGCCCAATACTACGTTAAGACTCATGCTGGACACAATGTGGAGGGAGCCCGGGCAACCACACAAACCACTTTGGTCTCCCTAGGTGCGGGCCAAATGACCCGCGACCTACCAAACACACCCTAGGAGGCTGGGAATTTCCGTGCATCCATGGAGAATGGGGAAGCAGATCCTGATGTGTGAGGCACACTCGTCAAAGGTTGTTGCTGCAGTTCTTGTCCCATGTAAAATAACGGGGATTTGTGGCGAGCGTTTTTCACTCATGCCGTGATGCCGGAATTGCGATTTATAAGCCAGATCGGTGGATTCGCGAGACTATTTCCAAACACGCCCTTAATCTACCGCTATAATATGTGCAATGAGATATAATATTTTTTGGTGTCCCAATATTATGATCATTTACGTCATGTGCCACCACACAAATAATCGAGTAGAAGATGCTTCGGAATGGGCATGTTGCAGGTTCTATGCGCAACAAAGCTATATGTATGCTTTTGCTTCGCTTGCCTAGTCTCTTGAAAATTTTGAAAAGAAAGGAACGTCCACATCTTTAGAAACTAATGGTCAGCCTCTATTATGCTTATCTCGGAGATCAAAGAGGAGGCAGCAATGTGGAGCCTTCTCGAGGCAAAGGTGCTAAGTGATATTATGAGTAGACTTTTGTTTTTTAGTCTTGGCATTTTTCCTTGACTTTTTTTGTGAGGTCAAATGATGATATTAAAGCCAGGAAAATTATAGAAAGGCACCCAACAAAATAGAAAATTACAACCAAGTCCTTCTGCAAGACAAAACCGCCGGCGGGGAGCAAGACGTGCCGATGGCGCGCCGCCGCCACATCTTCTCACAAGCCTTGGATCGGAAGATGTCCCCCTGCGGACAGGAAGTCGTCGGTCCTCGAACTCCGGAGAGCCTGCACCCTACTCCATCGGCAGCCATGCCCAGCTTCAACATCAGCAGCAACCGCATCTTCACCTGGATCCGCCGCCCCGAGATCCAGTGGGAGAAGAGACGCACGCGGCGGCCCTTGACTTGGCTTGTAAAACTTCTAAAAAAAACTTCCCCTTAATGAAAATGACAATTTTTTTGCCTTATTTATAAGAAAACACATATGTTTAATTATAAATTGGTCAAAGTTTCATGAAAACATGAGTTTCGTGTGCAGTCAACTTCTATGTTAATGGGGTATGCAGGGAAAAACATGATCTCAGCAATTGACTAATGAAAGGACTGAAATATAATAAATACTACATGCTCCTTAATCTACCGCTATAATATGTGCAATGGGATTAGAATATTTTTTCTTCTTCTTTCCAATATTGTAATTATGTACACCTCATGTGACATTACACAAACAATTTCGGAAGCTGCCTGTTGCAGGTTCTGTGCGCAACAAAGCTGCTGGAAGCGAAAACAAAACTTCTCGACAAAAAAAAACTACCAAAACCCAGGACCATATCTGCCTCTAGCATTCTCCTCCGCCTCAGCACTGTGAAAACCTAAAAAAAATTTGGAACCGTGTCTAGGAGGAACTAGACAATTTTTGATATAGTAGAAGCGGGACTTGGCGTGACAATTCCAAAATTCGTTCCGGACAAGAATCGAACTCCGATCGTTGGGGTGCGCCCCCAACCACTAGGCTAAGGCACTGCGAAAAACCTGTCTAAGGGGTTAAGGCCTCACCGGCTGGGCATCAGAAGCCGTGTACGACCATCACCTACAAGTGGGTTTACATGTTCTTCGTGTTGAAGACGGGCACATTTTCTTGTTCAACATGGCACCAGAGTCCCTTGGACTATCGTCTGCATCCACCCCAATATTGTGAAACGCAAGTTCAAATTGTCATCTGGCTCCTTTAAGTTTGCATCTTACTGCCCGAGGGACTACCAGCGGGCTACAATTGATAAGAAACGCTGCAGCTAGGTTCCATAATGATATTATTATCACGCTGTAATATTCAAACCCGAAGAGACGGTAAAGAATTATCTACCGCTGGGTTCAGCAACAAAAGCTTCGACGGCAAATCTTCACTAACACAACTGCTCTGGCGTCACCAGCCAGTAGCACACATTTCAGTTCTGGAGAGACAGATGGCTAGATGACCAGAGCGTGGAGCAGATCGCGCCAAACCTCCTCAAGTTTATCAAACCTGCCAGTATGCGAACATCAGTGGCGGACGAGCTTCAGGATCATGTGTGCGATTAAGGGCGCTCCATCTGTGCTGGCGATCGTCGAATTCATCCACTTGTGGAACCGCTCAGGCAGGTGGTGACCAGCCCTTCTTCATCCCATGTGGTCACTTGGAGATCTACTGCCGGTGGCGCCTACTCTGTGAAATCAGCGTACAACCTCTTCTTCCTTGCTAGATTACTGATACCCTGTGCCAAGGAGCTATGGTCAGCTGGTGCCCCCTTGAAACACAAGCTCCACATGTGGCTCGTGATGAAAAAAATGGATTGTGGACAGCGGACACGCTTGAAAAACGTGGACTGCATCGCTCGCATTTCTGCTCTCTTTGCTGTCAAGAGCCTGAAACAATGGAGCACCTAACTCTGCAGTGTTCCTTTGCCCGTGAGGTGTGGCCTGCGCTGTCTGCAGCTGTTGCTCCACAAAACAGGAAAGAGCCAGAAGTAGCTGTTGCTCCACAAAACAGGAAAGAGCCAGAACGGAACGCGGGTTTGTTGACAAGGTGGATGTGTTGCCGGCAGAGCTGTGTCCCCGTATCAAGGCAGAGTTTGAGATTTGGAAGAAAGCCAGGATGCGCACAAGTGGATCGCAACGAGGAATCACATAGCTTTCCTAGGTGTGCGCGGTGAGTTGTAATTGACATACTCTACTTCTATCGAAATGGAAACCATAGGCGATGGTCTCGTGTGTTCTTGAAAAAAAGTACTAGCAAACATTGACAATATTGAGTTCTGTTTCTGTAAGGACAGGACGATCTCAAGCATGCCAGGATGTGTCGGAGGAACATCACCGCAGTAAAATTAGACTTGAACAGAGATATGGCAACGGCAGTTAAGGAGGAGGATTCATACATAAACATGATGCAGACCAAGACACAACACCAATTCGATGTATAGGTCAGTAATAATTACTAGAAAGACCAACAAAGTCATACGACATGTTACACTGAAACACAGATATAGTCACGAATCATATATAGCATCGAAGTCTAGACCTAAAACTCATCCATCATGTTGCACCAACGTGATTCCAGTGGAGAAGCGAGCTCGATGAAGCACCCACATCAGGAAATCCACTGCAAAATTACATAATACCAACGTCATTGTATTAGCCACATTCATTCTAGGATCGCCAGCAACATAAACAAGATGAGTGTATTTTGGCCCGAGCTTATCTCTTCACGTGCAAAGGCGTAACAAATTACATAAACGATATTTGGATTTGTCATCAAGGTTCCATGCAGTTACATTTCGAATATATATTTTTATAACAAGCAACCAGAATTAAATGATCTAATCAGCATATTATGTAGTCCACATTGATGAACTTAGATAAGAAAATATTAATACATACCTAGTCGTCAATCATCACTCTCACTATCAATGTCAAATGGAAATCCAGAGCCTCGCTGACCCTTATCATAGCCGCCACTGTTGGGATGTCTCAGAGCAATGCCAACCTTCCGGCATCCAAAGCAATGACCTTTAAGAACAATTCAAAACTATTTAATAATGACATATAAATTTAAGAGATGCCATTAAGAAATCAGAGAGTGGCAGTGGAATAAAATAAGTACCATCTTCACTAGACTGCAGTGGGCAGCAAAAGTACTTTGTTTCATTCTCTGCAGGTTTGACTTCAGCGAAGAATTGCTGGAAGGTCCAAGGCTTTGACCGAGACAGTCTTGTCCTCATAGTAAAATTGTAGTGATGGTATGATTTTGAGAAGGTGCCATATATGAGACACTGGAAGTCAAGCCTCACAAAATCATACTCAAAATTCTGAAACATCAATCATTTTATTAGGAGAATTCTCAAATTCAAATCATCAAATGTATGGTTATGAAAAGTTGGTTTACTAAAATGTAAAAGCTATATGAAAAAAGTTGCTCAATGGAATTTTAGAGTGAACAGCATTGGACATACTTTATTATAACCAGCTGATGATATATAGGATTTGAATGCTTGAAGAGCCTCCTTTCGCATCCATTTCATTCCATTCTCGATTGTTTCTCTCTCCTCCTGAAGTCTTTCAATGCGATAGCGTGCTTTCAGGATATCCGGATCAGTAGTTGTTGGTCTCAGTTCTTCTATAACAGTAGCAATCCAGCTTTTCTTCACTGGTTGTTCAGCAGACTTGGTATCCCTGCATCACCACATAGTATAATTAGTAGAAAACACTTGCTTTGTACATATCAGTGGTCAGTAATACATACCTAAATTTGACCATTAAAAAGTCAATCAACTGATGGAGGTTATTTCATACAGATCAATACACAGTGAGAAGTTCATCTATTTGTACCAGAGATAATTCTCCTTATGTGCAGGCTATAACACTGTTTTAGCCAGTGATTGACACTGTTTTAGCTTTTATCATGTAATTTTTGGGACTTTGTTGTATTTAACAAATTTAATTACCAACATTTAGCTAATTCGATGTATGTAGCTATTCATGTTCTAAAGTCCCCTATGGATGAAACTTCTTCTGATGCACGTGGGTTTCTCCTACATGGCTTGATCAGAGAAAAATACATTCAGGCTTTATGTCTAATCTCTAAGACAAATAATGGCTCCTTAATCTTCGAGGCATCATGGTAAACATTGGGCCTTTGGTGCTAGACTATCACTGAAACCACGTTCAAAACGCCCCTTGTTTGCCAAATGCAATCATTATTCTTTGTCTTGGTTAGGCCATTTTTGCTGCACTACCAGTGATGCCAACCTCATAGTACATTTACGAGGTTTATTTCAAATCTACTGAAGTGCAAAAAACACTCTAAAATAAATATATACTTCATGGTGCATGCTACCTCTAAATATTGCAAGAAGTAGAATTTAATGTTGCTTAGTAGCTTGGCATTAGAGTATGCTATTGAACATGTAAAATATATATATAGTCTAACATGATAAAACTGATAATCATGTAGAAATGACCGGATGAAAAATAAAAACAACATAATTGCACTGGAAACATTTTCGTTTTCTGTTATCACAAGGTGTGCAATAGATTGCAAGCCTTGTCCAATTGTACACAAAACATATGCAATCCAATGATTTCCACCACTTTGAGCATAATGAAAAACTGTAGTTTCTTAGACAACAAGCATCCCTGTATGCATGAGCTGGTTGCACACATGTGAGACACCTGCATTAGGCCAGTGAGGGACACTATTGGTGAAAAAAGGGGCGAATTTCAGTGGCTATTTTCCTAATAGTCCTATGGTCTAGTAGATATATGTTCCACAAATCTTATCCAACCAATAGGGAATAAAATAATCGTGTGGCTTTCAAACGAAAAGAATTTTAGACATTTAACTGGATGCGAAATTAGGAAGAAATCCCGAGAATAACGTCTTAGTCAATGTTGATTTCACGGATTTAATAGGTTCTAGTAGATATCTGTTGCATAAAAACTAACTCTAACTAATGGGAATTCAAAATAACAGTGTGGCATTAAAGAAAAGAAATAGTATTAGACATTTACTGCATGTGAAATTAAGAAGAAATCCCTTACTTTAGAGCATACATCTTCGCTAGTGTTGACTGCACGGATCGGAACCATTCCTCAGGATCCAGCTGAGACCTGCACTGGCCCTTCGAAGAATTAGTATTATCTGCTACTCTCATGAAATGTTTATAGACAAAAAAATGTTTACATCGACTGAACTCCTACTTACTAAGTCATAGAAATATCACAAATGATGCCAACTTCGATGTATCACATACTTTCAAGAGATTAGAAAAAAAATCCCTAGAAATGCTAACACGGAATCCGTAATGTAGCTACAGGCAGTTGGCCTGGTGCAGGGGCCATACCGCGATCACTAAAGTCCTCAAAATCCCTATAAATGCTAGATTTTGAAACTTTTTTGCAAATATATGATGACTTAGACATGCCAATATATCTACATCTGTAATTTAGTAATTGTACTACAAACAAGCTGTACAGAAGACTACAACTATGAAAACAAGTACCATATGACCAGCAGACGGCATGGATATAAATATTATTTTTGTGGCACTTCTTGTAAATATATGCCGACTTAGGCATGCCAATAAATCTACATCTGTACTTCAGCAATACTACTGCAAACAAGCCTAAATCTGTGGTATTTTTTTGCAAATATATGCCAACTTAGGCATGCCAATAAATCTAAATCTGTAATTTAGCAATATATAACTGCAAGTACAGAAGAATAAATCTACAAAAACAAGTTGTACCATATGAACAGAAGACGGCATCAATATAGATATAAATTTGTGGTACAAAGTAGAAACTAATGTGAAGGGCAAGTCCTCTTACAGATATAGCCTGACTGCGAGACCTTTCTCCCGTTCTTCTTTTCTCCAGTCCTCCTCATCAGCAGGTGCCGGAGCAAGGGAAGCCTCAGCGGCAGGTGGCGGATCAAGGGAAGCCTCAGCAGCAGGTGCCGGAGCAATGGAAGCCTCGGCAACAGGTGCCGGGGTAATGGAATCCATGACTATCTCCCTGCCCTTGAAAGCAAACAATCAAGTGCCGGTGCTAGGTTAGTCGATGCACGCGTTGAGATACAGACACGTAGAGGTCGATAGTCCGGCTCAAACATACGGCAAATATAAAAGGCAATTGGAGATGGGAGGAGGAATTTCACCTGGTCGGCCTTAGTTTTTAGCCCGGATCCTATGATTCGCTAAGCGGCGGGCGAAAAGTTGGGAGAGGAAACGGAAACGAAGACAATCCTGTTGGCTCGTGCGATCGGGGCACTTGAGAGTTGAAAGCCGGAAAACCTTCATGGGCCGTCAAGGAATCAAGCCCATATAATCCAGTTACCTGACCCTGACCTGCCATCAAAAACGAGGGTAGGACGTTTGTTTATTATTAAAAATTTGAAAAGCACCATGGCAAACTGCAGTAGTTGCAAACTTGCAACCCTTGTGATCTCATGACTTAGAAGATGATCCATCAACGTTGATCTTTACTAAGAGCAACTATACACCATGAATGCTAAATATGCAGCCCTTTTAGAGGCTGAAGCATACCCACTCTAGCTAGCAAAGTTTCAATAATATCTTCAACCTCTAAAAAGTTTTAGAGTGCGCTCTAAACCAGCCCCTTGGGGATCCATATTTGCAGTGTTGGAGCAATGTATAAAGCGTGCAGTAAAGCTTCCTACACATGGCGCGAATGACACTGCGGCCACGAAGGCAGCGTGGGTGGTGGGTGGCGCCACAGAGATGTATCACAAATGATGCCACTTGTGTTCGGTTCAGAGATTACAGCGTTGGAATTTTGTTTGGTTCATGGCACAACAGGTATGAGGTTTACTGCTGTAATTAGTCACCCAAACCAAGAATAGTTCAACAACAGTAGAAGTGTACAACACAAAGATGAACAAAGTGACAACATCTGCAGAAGGGGTATTGAAGGAGGGCTGATGGAGGAGGAGGACAACAATGTGGAGAAGAAACCTCGGCTACTGCTCTCGTTGCGCTGTGTAGCTGGATCGGTGTCCAGATGTCCAGTGTTGATGCTTTCGTGGAGCTAGCTTGGAAAGGAGGTGGAGATGGAGGTCGGAGGTAGGGGAGAGGTCGATGGTTGCTGCTCGCCGGAGACTTCAGGTTGTGGACAATATGGGAGCGGAGGGGGTAGAGGGAGGCGAAGAGGGTCAGCTGAGGAAGAGACTGAGCCAGTAACGCAATCAGATTAGTCACGGTGGTGGTCAGCAGTATCGTTGTAGAATAGTGGTGGGATGGCCCAATCAAAATAAACACATGGAACACATGTTTGCAAAAATTTAGAGAATGATTGTTAACTCCGCTTGAGGGAGATGAACCACGAAAAGAACAGCACGAAATCCCTCACAAGACCTAATTTAGCTGCAGGCAGTTCACATGGTGAGTGATGGAGCTAGACCTTGAAGTTTGTGTTGTCATTTAAAATCTGTGATGTCAAATACATATATTTTCACTTATTTTTAATATATTTTTACATAATTTACACTAACATGCAGAGAATTTGCAAGAAAGTTGTGTGGTCAATTGAGCACACAGGTCACAATGTGGCTACGCCACTGCGGGGCGCATGGTGTAGGTGCCATGAATCATGGGCATGTGGACATCGATCCATCTCATGCACGACGGAATCGTGCATGAGATGGATCGATGTCCACACCCATAAGGATGCACTTTCCACCTTCTCCGCTCTCACCTCTGAACAGTACCTTGAGAGTCTTCTCACCTCCGCCGGCTCTCCCCTCTCTCGCCGCCGGCGGCTCTGCCGCCCGGAGACAATGGGAGGGGAGAGGCCAGCCCCCTGTACATAGCAGTACTTCTAGTAGGTTTAGATTAGGTAAGTATGGTGCCTCTGTGCCGTATGGCGTCATGCCGAGGGGAGGTTCATCGTGGTGGCGCTCGGGCAGCCATCGCTGGTGGGTGAGGTGGGCGTTGTTGGCCATCGTGCTCTGGAGGTTGGAGCCGGTGATGGCGGGTGGTGCTCCTTCCGTTCCCCTGCTAAATAAGCCTATGATGTGGCTAGAGCTGGTAATCTCCCTCAGATCTGGTCGCCTCGGTGACGAGCAGGCGAGGAAGATGATGAGATCTAGTGGCATCGGAGAAATCTTCGAAGTTTCGCCGGCGGAGGTTCTCAAGCGACGGCGAGGTGCGCAGCCGCTATCCTTGACCGAAGGGGTCACTCCGCGTCTTGGTGGCTTTGGCCCCGATGGTTCTTCAACCTCCATGCGGGAGGATCTACTACTTCAGCTCGGCAACCAGCGTCAGCCCTACCCCAAGTGGTTCGTCTCCGGTGGTAGGATTGGCGGCCGAAGCATCGAAGCTTGGCGATGGAGACGGTGGAGGAGGACTGGATCGCGTTTCCAGATTTTCTGCGAGGTCCTCTTTGTAAAACATACGATTATGTTGTATTTCAGTTTTTTTCTGCGAGGTCCTATGTGTAATTGTATACCACCGCTATGAATGAAACTTCGGGGGTCCTCTGGACCCTTCTCCTGTTCAAAAAAAAAAAAAGAACCAACGAGATACAGCGGCTCTGGCATAGTCCAAAAGGAAATGGGAGGAGTGACCAAAACATGGTGCCAACACATCAGAACAAACTTGACATTTGGTATTCACCACTAGTATATTAGCAATGTAACAATCTTTTCAGCAGGTTTTTTAAGTTGTTAAAAATTCTCAAACTCACCAGATTTGTTTTTAAGGAGGTAGATCCACACGTGAATGTGCTAAACTCCTCAATGAAAGTGACATGGTATTTATAATTTAACTGTGGCTAGAACCAACACATCTAAATATAAGTGAGATCTAAACGAACACTAGATTCACTAGTACAACGGCGATAAGGAAGTTGATGGTTTTTAGCTTCATCACATGCATCACACACAGACTCTGAACTAGATAGAAATCGAAGAACTTGTTGAACGATGACACCACGTCACCACCTATGCCACCTAACGGAAGATGGTGAGCTTATTCTGATTGCTAAGATTGATCAACTCTATGCCCTAGGCAATTACCATTTATTGTTGACTAGAACAATTTGGAATCTCATATTTGATTCCAAAAAACATGCAGCCCAGGGATCCAATCAAAGCTACATATGCTGCTGCTCTTGTCAATGTCACAAAAAACATGAGTTTCGTGTGCAGTCAACTTTTACGTTAATGGGGTGTGTAGGGAAAATCATGATCTCAGCAATTGACTAATGTAAGGACTGAAATATAAGAAATACTACATGCTCCTTAATCCAATTATTAATGTTTCCGATCCCACTCCTTAGGCTGGCCATAGTGGTCAATATCATGTTGTAGTATTATGCATATGATACTTGTGTATGATACTATCTCTATAGTGGTTAGTATCATGAAGTAGTATCATAGTTATGCTATATTTATTACTTTTTACAATCTCAATGCAAATGTGTGCACAAGATTTGTTTGGTATTAATTTTTCTCGTGACATGCGCTATGATACAGTATCCACCTATGTTACTCTAATATCCTCTCTTCTCCTTAATTAGCTGCCACATCAGCATTTTTGTGGGATCAATGTGTATGATACTAGCTATGATACTAGCACTATAGCTAGCCTTAATATATCTACCTCTAAAATATGTGCAATGGGATTATAATATTTTTTATTTTTCCAATATTGTAATTATGTACACGTCATGTGACATCACACAAATAATCTGAGTGGAAGCCAGTTCGGAAACTGCCTGTTACAAGTTCTGTGCGCAACAAAGCTGAAGCGAAAACAAAACTCCCAAAACTAGGGTGGACACAAAGCTCGAGGCTCGAGGCTCGGCTCGGGCTCAACAAGGCTCAGCTCGGGCTCGGCTCGAAGGGCACACAAGCCAAGCCTAAACCTTCTGATCAAGGCTCGAGGCTCGACAAGTCCGCTCGATGAAGCTTGCAAGCCGGCTCGAAGGCTCGATGCAAATAACAATTTGGAATTATCCTTATTATATATCTAATAATTTACACTTGTAATCAAACTAATGTCATCCATGTTCATCTATTGTTTACCAGCTAAATTTCGTGTGCATAGAACAAGGAAACTGCAAAATAGAGACTGGCAATATCATTTCAGTCATACCATATATGGATATATACATTAATTTAGGCGCCAACCATCTGTAGTACATGGCCGCCTCAGATACAAGTTTATCACAAATAACTATTCCAGCAGCTTGTCGTACCGTAGCATAGAAAACCCATTGATCTCATTGAGGGAAATTCTCTACTGTTCTTCTTCCTCTTGCCCGCACAGCGTCATCCTCTTGAAGAAAATCATGGACTATATCAAGAATATGCAGACAAACACATGCAAACGGGCAGAGGGGAACGGGACTGGAAGAAAGTAACAAAAAAAGGAAATAAATAACAGTACTGCATTACAGTTTACAGACCAGAGCTTACCTTACCGTCCATGGTGGTGGACTGGTGGTGGAGGGACGGCAGGGCGGGCGGCGGGCTGACAGGCGGAGGGCAGGCGGTCGGAGGGCCGGGAGGCAGAGGGGGCCGAGTCGGCCGACGGGGCGGCACCCGCCGCCGCATCTAACCCTAGGCGCGCGTCCTAGCCTCCTAGGCGAGGAGAGGGAGAGGCAGTCGGGACCGGGGGATCCATTGGAGACCGGAGAGGAGAAGGGGCGGCGACCTCCAGCGTAGGTGGTGGAGGCCGGCGAGGGTGGTGGCGCCGGCGTCGTTCTTCTCCAACTCGAGCGAGCGTGCGAGAATGAGGATGCAGAGAAAGAAAGGAATCGTGCTATAAGCAGGGGAATTTTTCCAATTTTCACGGTGGGGTACTTTTGGTGGCCAGCTCGTGAGCCCTTCGAGCCGAGCCGAGCCTCGAGCTCACTTTTCAGTCTTTTATTTGCAGCAAGCCAAGCCCGGGTTCGGCTCGAATTCCATCAAACCTCACCGAGCCGAGCCTCGAGCCGGCTCGGCTCGATTCCACCCCTACCCAAAACACCATCTAAAAAAAACTACCAAAACCGAGGGCCATAGCTGCTCTCTAGCACTCTTCTCCACCTCTGCACTGCGAAAACATGTCGGAGGGGTCAAGGCCTCACCAGCGGGGCATCAGGGCATGAGCAATGGAAGCGACCACAACTTGCTTCCTCACGGTAAAAAGTAGGTTGAAGCAGGTACATTGATTGTATTTCTCCAATGGAAGCATCCACCTAGCTACGTCCCTAGAAAAGCAAAAGCAAGCAAGCCTATCATGGCTCAGTCTCTCTCTCTCCAACTTTTCTACCATGACCATGCTCTTTCTGATGAAGCAGATGTAGCTTGTAGAAGAGACCACTTTTGCTCCGAACCAAAAACCGAGCCTACATGGTCTGCAGGGAAGTAGGTTCAAGCATTGCGTTGGGCATGCCCAAGCCATGTACGACCATCAGTGCAAAGCGGGTTTATATGTTCTTCGTGCTGAAGACAGGCACTTTTTTTTAAACGCAAGTTCAATTGTGATCTGGGTCCTTTCAGTTTGCATCTTACTGTCTGATGATGGACTACCAGTGGCTACAAATGGCAAGACACTGCAAGCATATCGTGCTGTAGTATCGTTGCAGATCAAACCTGTCGAGGCCGCAAAGAATTATTTACCTACCTTCATAAACTGCCCACAATGACAATATCGACCTCTGTTTCTGTGAAAAAGATATAGCAGGAATCCTAGAATTCAGTGTGTCAAGGAACAGTAAATGTAGAATTCAAGAGGTATGACAATGAAAGTTAAGGAGGGTTCAGGAGAACTGGACCTTACATAGGTAGAAAATCACAAGCACCCATTTGTTTGATGTATAAAGTTGGCAATAACTAGAAAGACCAAAAAATCTTACGACATGTTACACAAAAACACAGCATATATTCACGAATCATATATAGCATCAAAGTCGAGACCTAAAACTCATCCATCATGTTGCGCCGACGTGATTCCAGTGGAGAAGCGAGCTCGATGAAGCACCCACATAAGGAAATCCACTGCAATATTACATAATACCAACGTCATTGTCTTGCCTCATTCATTCTGGGATCGCTAGCATATAAAATATGAGTGGTTGGCCTAAAATATGAGTGGTTCACCTAAAGGTGGTCTGTGTATCAGTAACCTTGCATCCCACAATGAGGCTCTTATCAAATTTTTACACAAATTTTTCAATAAGGAGAACATTCCCTAGGTCCATCTAATTTGGAAGAGCTATAATAATTCCACTCCACAAGCCTCTAACATTTCAAGCTCTTTTTGGTGGAGGGACATTGTCAAGCTTTGTTCAAAGTTCAAGAAGATTGCCTCATGCGCGATTGCTACTGGTGACACCTGCACTCTTTTGGAGCGACAATTGGGCTTCAGATGTCCTCATGGCAAGGTTCCCTAGGCTACACTCCTTCGCTATTAATAAGCTAGCTTCTGTGAAGAATATTGTTGAATTGGACGACCCTATTGATGCTTTCCATCTCCCGTTGTCCGCCCAAGCCTTCGAGGAGTTTCATGAGTTCAATCACCTTATACACAAGACCATATCCACTCGGAACGCTGATGGAAAAGACCTATGGTTTTATAGTTGGGGCACTCATTTATCCGCCAACAAGGTTTACAAGCTAACCTTCAAACACATTCAGGCCCCAACCTTTTCTTCATGGATCTGGAAATCAAAGTGCAACCCCAAGATTAAATCTTTCTTCTGGCTTCTCGCTGACGACCGCCTAAACACCAAGGATATGCTTATAAGGAAAAGTTTTTCACTCAATGACAACGGAATATGTCGTCTCTGCGATGATGGGTTGTTAGAAACCAGGGACCATCTCTTCTGGAGTTGAAACTTCAGAAAATGCTGTTGGCAATCCATTGGCATCACTCTTGAAGACAACATGGAACTCTCTGAGATGATTGCTACTGTACGAGGAATTTTTAGGAAGCCTTTCTTCTTTGAAGTGTTTGCCACTGCCACCTGGAATTTATGGAAGCAACGGAATGCTTTTACTTTTGACAATGTAACACCTTCTATTAGAGCTTGGTCCTTTTCTTTTAAGAGGGACCTCTTCCTTCTCTCTTACAGAATGAAGGATGACCAAAAAACCCCTCTCTTAGCTTGGCTAGACGCTTTGTAGTTCTCTTTGGGTTATGCCCAGGGCTAGGCCCTTTTGTACATTCCCTCCTTTCTTCTCCTCTTGTACATATTTTCTCTCTTTTAATAAAATTTTACTGTCGGGGCCTCCCCTACAGTTTTCAGCTCAATTTTTTTTTATCTCATCGTGTACAAAGGAGTAATTTGCACAAAACGATATTTAGATTGGTCATCAAAGGTTCCATGCACTTACATTTCAAATATATATTTTGTATAACAAGTAAACAAAAAAGTTAAGGTCACAGTGATGAACTTAGATAGCAAAATATTACTACATACCTAGTCGTCAATCATTACCCTCACTATCAGTGTCAAATGGAAATCCAGAGCCTGGATGACCCTTCTCGTAGCCGCCACTCTCGGGGTATCTCAGAGAAATACCAACCTTCCGGCATCCAAAGCAATGACCTTTAAGAATAATTTAAATGTATTTAATGACATATAAATTTAAGAGAGAACATCAAGAAATCAGAGATAGTGGCAATGGAAAAAAATAGCTACCATCTTCACTAGCCTGCAGTGAGCAGCAAAAGTATTCTGTTCCATTCTCTGTGGGCTTGACTTCAGCAAAGAACTGCTGGTAGGTCCATGGCTTTGACCGATACAGTCTTGTCCTCATAGTAAAATTGTAGTGATGGTATGATTTGATAAGGTGCCATATATGAGACACTGGAAGTCAAGCCTCACAAAATCATACGCAAAATTCTGAAACATTAAACATTTATTAGGAGAATTCTCAGATTCAAACGTAGCGGGTTATGGAAAGTTTTTTTTACTTGTAGGGTCATGAGAAGCTTATGATTTACTAAAAAGTAAACATCCATATGAAAAAAAAAATGTCGAATGAAATTTTAGAGTGAACATTAGACATACTTTATTATAAGCAGCTAATGATCTATAGGATTCGAAAGCTTGAAGAACCTCTTTTCGCATCCATTTCATTCCATTCTCAATTGTTTCTCTCTTCTCCACAAGTCTTTCAAAGAGATAGCGTGCTTTCAAGATATCTGGGTCAGTAGTCGTTGGTATCAAATTTTCTGTAACAGTATCCATCCATCTTTTCTCCACAGCTTGTTTAGCAGACTTGGTATCCCTGCATCACAACAGAGTATAATTAAGAAAACACTTGCATTATGCATATCAGTGGTCGGTAATGCATACCTAAAGTTTGAACACTGGCATGTGAAATAAAAAAGTCAGTCAACTGATGGAGGTTATTTCATATATATCAACACACAATGAGAAGCTTCATCAATTTGTACAAGATACACAATTCTTTATAAGTGCAGGCTATTCCATAGTTTAATCCAGTGATTGACAATATTTTAGCTTTTATCATGTAGTTTTGGGGGCTTGGTTCCTATTTAACAAATTTAATTGCCAATATTTAGCTAATTTGATGTATGTAGTTATCCATGTTATGAAGTCTCCCATGGATCAAACTTCTTCCCATGTTCTAATTTTTCCTATAGGGGAGAGCTTAGAAGGGTATCGACGAGCCTCCCTAACCCTCCCGCACCCCAGCCTCCCAGCCCTAACCGCCGCCGCCGCCGGTAGCGCCGCCGGGGCAAAGACCCACGGGGCGTGGCGGTGGCGGGGGCCCTTCCTCGTCGACGCATGGTGGACGGCGGCCGGATCTCCCCTCCTCGAGCATGGCGGACGCGCGGATGGGATGGGCGGCGGCGGCCTGCGCTGCGCCCCCTTTTCCCACCGGCTCTCCCCTGGTGGGTCTGCCAGCGCGGTTGGGATGGGCGGCGGCGGCCTGCCTGCGCTCCCTCCTCCCGTCGGCTCTCCGCAGCACTCCGGCAGGGGCTGGTGGTGGGCGGCGGCCAGGCCCATGGCCTGCGCCAATTCCCCCCGCCTCTCGCCGGTGAGTGGAGGCGATCTCGGGCTTCACCCGCGACACGGGGTCGCCCGGGGCAGCAGCCTTGGGTACGACGGTGGAGGTGGCCCCCTTCTTCGCCGGAGAGGGTCGGCTTGCGGTTGGTGGTGGTGGATCTATCGATCTATCACCGCGTTCCGGCGGCGAGATGGAGATGCATGGAAGCCGGGGACGGAGTCGCCGGTGGAGGGTTGGAGTGGCCAGCTCGGGATGGTCGCCGATGTGGGGGTCCGACCTGGATAAAGGCGGTGGTCCTAGGATCTCTCTTGCGTGAAGAGGAAGACTTACCGGAGGCCTGGACTCGTGATCTAGCCGGAGTGTTGAGTTCCGGAAGGCTCCGCCGGCGAATGTAACAGTGCTTTTTGCCTGGAGTTTGCTGGATCGGTGGTATTCGGTCGTGCGCACCCATGCTTTTATTCCGACCGATTGGTTCTGGAGGAGCGGCGCGAAGCTCTTTTTCTGTGTTGACATCAAGTGACTATGGATCCATGATGAAAGTCGGAAGAAGAGAAATTCATGAAGGCCGGAGGGGAGGACTAGCTAAGGGAGGTTCAAGTCTCCGTGTTGTTGAGGGACTTGCTTGGTGTTCCGGGCTTCACAACAGCGGTATGAAAGTGGGGACGACAACACAGGTGAAATTCAGAGTCCTACCTTTCAGGGTGAAAACCCAAGGTCTGGCCTTAACTGGTTGTGCCTGGCAATGACCTTGTTGGAGGCATTGTTTTGACAGCGGGGACTATCTTCAGGGTGAAAACCTAAGATCGTTGATCAGGCGGCGACGGTGTTAGAGCACTCGTTCCCTTCTTGGAGGCGTCGTTTTTGGAGAGTCTCGTATTTCAGGTGTTGTCTTGGCGGTGGATGTATTGCTGTTGTTAGGCCCGAGATACCGTAGCGGGACTTTTGTTTCTTAGTTTTCTTTTCCTTTTTTTGGCTGTGTGCATCCGTAGTGCCATTAGGGTGGTGCGTTGTTGCAGAGGCTGGGTGTAATTGGTATCTTTTTGATATTAATATATTCCCTTTATCGAAAAAAAAATAACCTAATGAGAAATAAACACATAATAATTGCACTCGAAACGTTTTCGTTTTCTGTTACCGCTAGGTGTGCAATAAATTGCAAGCCTTGTACAACTGTTCACAAAACCTATGCAATCCAATGTTTTCCACCACTTTGAGCATAATGGCAAACTGTCATTTATGAGACAACGCCTGGATTATGTGTTCTGCAGGCCATGCAAGTACCTACGGAGAGCATCCGTATATGCATGAGCTGGTTGCACACACGTGAGACACCTGCATTAGGCCAGCGAGGGACACTTTTTTCGATAATGGGCGCTTTATTACTTTTATAAAAAAAAGCATTTCACCCAGCCTCTGCATAACTAGGATGGACACAGCCATTCCAAACCACATATTATAAGCATAAAAAACTGAAGTCCACGATATGGTCACTATAAAGGAGGTTTTAAAAAAGAAGCCTAAGGCGGTGGAGGATCAATCCGCAAATCACGCTGCCATCCATGTTGGGAAAAAATATCCCTCGGCATATCTTCCAACCTTGTAGACACTAGTGGTGAAAACAAGGGGTTTCAATTGCATATACAAGTCAGAATCTGAGTGGCTATTGTCCTAACAGTTCTCTGCTCAAGTATATATGTTCCACAGATGTAACCCAACCAACAAGAAATAAAAATAACGTTGTGGCATTCAAAAGAAAAGAATATTAGACATTTAATTGGATGTGAAATTAAGAAGAAATCCCGTATTGAGGATAACTATCATCTTAGTCAACATTGACATTACAGATTGAATAGGTTCCAATAGATATCTGTTGCATAAAACTAAGCCCAACTGATGGGAAATCAAAGAAAGAAATACTGAACATTTAACTGGACGTGAAATTAAGAAGAAATCCCTTACATTTGAGAATGTTTCGCCATCTCCACTAGCGTTGACTGCACAGATCGTAAGCATTCATCGGGATCCAGCTGGGACCTGCAATGGTCCTTCAAATAATTAGTGATATCTCTTACTCTCATGAGATGTTTTATAGAGAAAAAGATGTTTAGATCGACAGAACTCAAATACTTTAGTCATAGATATATGTACATGTATTACATTTACATATGCTTGCAAAAAAAAGGGAAAGAGATTTCTAAATTTGTTGGAGGGGGGTGATCCACGGAAAGAATAGCATGGAATCCCTCACAAGGCCTAATGTAGATGCAGGCAGTTGGCATGGTACAGGGGCCATGAGCATGGGGCCATGGGGGTATGATGCAGTGCGATCACCAACAGACTGCAAATTCCCTAGAAGTGCTAAATTTTGAAACTTTTTTGCAAATTTATGCTGAGTTAGGAATGCAAATAAATCTACATCTGTAATAATTACTACAGGTATAGAAATAAATTATACCATATGACCAGCAGACGGCATGAATATATAAGTATAAGCTTGCCGCGGTGCTGGACCGTTCGGTTGACTCGAGTTCCCTTCCTTCCGGAAGGGACACTTTTCGCGGTACTCAAAGCCAAAGATGGCGATGGCTGCTGCAGTCGTGTTGGATTGGTGTCCATGCCTTCTCGGCGCTGGTATCAAGGAAGGAGGAATCAGCGTGGTGGCAATTACACCGTGGTCGAAGATGATGATCTGCTTGCGCTTGGTTGTAGTTCTTTCTGCTGCAGGGGTCTTCTCTCAAGTTTATGGGATGATGACACAGGGCTCCGGAGATCTTCATGGGTTATGGTGGTCTTAGGGTGTTCTAGGTGTTCTTGGTCTTTTGTGTTTGTGTTTCTCTGTGCTTGTAAGGGTCAACAAATTTGTATCTTTCGGTGATAATGAATGCAGAGAAATTCTCAAAAAAAAAAGTATAAGCTTGAGGTACGAATTAGAACTCTTACAAATATAGTTTGAGTGCGCGGCCTTTCTCTCGTTCTTCTTTCATCCATTCCTCATCAGCAGGTGGTGGATAAGAAGATGCCTCGGCAGCAGGTGCCGGAGCAAGGGAAGCCTCAGCAGCAGGTGCCGGAGTAAGGGAATCCATCACCATCTCCCTGCCCTTGCAAGCAAACAAAAAAGTGCCGGTCGGGTGCTAGGTTAGTCGATGCCTGGGATAGACCCACGCAGAGGTCTCTTCGGACTCGAACATGTGGCAAAATTATATAAGGGCAATTGGAGATTGGAGGAGGAATTTTACCAGATCGGCCTTAGTTTTTAGTCCGGATTCTCCGATTAGCTATGCGCCGGGCGACAAGAGAGAGAAGAAACGACGATATTCATGGTGACTCGTGCGATCTAAGATCGAGGCGGATCAGGTGGAAAGGACAAAACGATGAGGAAAATCCGGGAAGAAAGACCATGGGCCATGAAGGCGTCGAGCCCATATAATCCAGCTGATGTTCAAAACGAGGGATAGCTTCCCTCGAAAACGAGGGTAGCGCATGTTCGTTGATTGAAAAATCTAGGATGTGTTCGGGTTGAGAACCGGAGGGGACGAAACGGAATGGTTCCATTCCGAAGTCACGGAACGGTTCCATTCCATTCTATTTCGGTGTTTGGTTGGACTAAAATGGGCGGGATTGGACCGGTCCCCTAATTTAGGATTAGCAATTTAATTAGCAATAATTTAAAATTAGCAATCAAATTAGCACTAATCTAGTAATCAAATCGGAGAAGAAGAGGGCAAATTGGCCCGCTGCGTCTGCTCGCCTCCGGCCAGCCGCCGCCTCTGCTCGCCGGCCGCCGCGCTTGGAGGAGTGTGGCCATGGCGGCGAGCTCGGTGTCGACCTTGGAGGAGTGCGGGAAAGGAGCCACCTCACATGGCCGTCGTCCTGGCCGCCGCGCTGCTCCGACCCCGTCCTGGCCACCGCGCTACTCCGGCCGACACCGTCCTGCTTCGAGGTCGCCGCCGCGCCTGGCCGAGGTCGCCGCCGCCGCGCATGGCCATCTCCGCCGCCACGCATGGCTGCATGAGATGGACGGCGGTGATCATGGAGGAGGAGGAGATGGACGGCGGCAGCGGCGTTGACCTTGGAGAAGAACCACAGGAGAGTGGGGAGAGAGGCTACGTGAGGGAGCGCGCGAGAGAGGGATTAGTTTCGGCATTAGCGAGTCGTTCCTCGCGGCCAATTCGGCCGGACTAGACCGTTCCGCATATTTGAGGAATATTCCCTTTCGGAGAACCACTTCGTTCCGTTCCTTTGCCGAACCGAACACGAGAACGGGCTCCAATTGCGGAACGGTTCCGTCTCATTCCTCCAGATTCTGGAACCGAACACACCCTAAGGTTTCTGCGAAAAAGTTTCGTCAACGCTTTTTCTTTTACCGTTTTGCCCTTCCACCAAGTCGCATAATACGCACTGCCATCGTACCGGTTCACTTTGTTTTTCTCCCCAGCTATTTCTTCCTCCCGAGCATAATACAAGCCGCAGCCGGATCGATCTGGTTGCCATCTGCCGACCGCCGGATTTGGCCGGGGTCGTCCTCCGCGGCCAGCCTGAGACGTTCACCGCAAGCCACCGTCATGGTACCGGTTCCTTGGATTCTCCTCGTCTCCCCGACCGAGTGACATCCCGAACAGGAAACGGTTTGTTGGAGACCTCCATGGGCGGAGCCTTCTCCATCCTAGCTCCGTGCCTTCATACCTGCTAGAGGCGAAGTTCTTGAGCACCGCACCAGCAGGCAACACTCAAGCGGAGCTAGCCGGCCGACAGTTCAGTGGAAGCGGAGGAGTCCAGCGGACGGAAAGTCAGCAGCGGCACCACAACAACTTAGCCGCGCCATTCTAGGCCGAGGTCGGGGAGCCGTTCGACGGATCGAAGGAGGGAGCGACCGGCTGGAAGGGAGGCGACAACGTGGAGGAGGAAATTCAGAATAATTCTGGATCTAATTTTTTTTTTCGATCTGGATTTTCCTGCAGTCCCGTAGTAGGCTGGTAGCCATGGAGGAGGAAGGCCGTGCTTGCTTCCAAGGAATGGAGCAATTCGTTCACGCCGGAGAGGAGGTTCTAATTTATGCATCTGTAGGGAGCTTTCAGATTACTTGGTTAACCCTCCTTGGTACCATCTTGCAGATTTTGTAGCTTTTTCTGTAGATGGAACCAGAAGCTATGGTATGGTCTTCAGTTTTGTGATGTTAACCCTGTACTTGCAAGAATCGATCACAGTACAGTCTGATTGTTGAGAAGATGCAAATTCGGCTATTCAAAACTTCCTGGTCTGCAATGCAATAACAGTGTAATCCGTCTAACTGATATTATCCAAGTGATTTTCCTGGACAACATATACTCTCTATTATACTATTGGTAGGGGATCGTTTGTGATGACACCTTTGTTGAAAAGGTGCGAAGTGAGAATTCATGGACACTGTTATTTTCCAGCTTAGCATTTGTTGTTCAGGAGATACGCGCACGCCAAGAACTTATGCTACCATGATTTTGTATTTTACCAAATTATTCATTTAATGTCCATGTGCATGTTTCTAGCATTTCATGAGCAGGAGCCTCAAATTTTTTTGGGAGGAGTTTGAGCGGTGCGTCTGTGCTGGTCACGATGGCCAGAGAGCCGCTGCAGCCTACAGGTGGTCCGCCAACAAACAGCAGAGTGCCGTTGGGATCACAACGATGGAGCCAAGTCTTCACCATCAAATTAACCATGTTGCTATTGGGTTTTCTAGATTGTGCACTTAGATAAATCACTCTTGAGGAGTACCGCGAGATGGCAAGGAAACAATTAGGATGGCCGGGACAAAGGGAAATCTATCCGGCTGTGAGTTTCCATTACAAGGACTTAGATCCAAACACATATGCTTATTACACATATGCTTATTCTGTAGTGTATGTTCAAAAAAAAAATCTTGATTAAAAAAATTCTCAGTTGGTTATAATCCTTCAGCATCGATTCACCCCGGATCGACCACTTCAGAACTAGAAAAAAATATGACCACCTTAGTAGAACTGTAGAAGATGACAGAGCGGAAATGTTTCATCGGATGATTATCTTAAGTATTCCAGTTTTTCTCTCCCGATGCAACACACAGGTACTTCTGCTAGTCACCCTGAAATTGCACCAGTTGCGCCCCTTGTGATCTGACTTAGCACATACTTCCTCCGTTCGAAAAGTGACACAGATTTATCAAGATCCGCATATATTCGAGGGTGAACTTGTGACTGGAAGCATGCGTATTTTTTCTATTTTTTCTTCACGTGCTCACTGTTCGCGAAACCAATTAATTATCCTGCTCAGATCTTTAGAAACGATTTCATTTAAGGGTGCAATTCTAATCTTCTATTTAACCAATGTCGGTCATACAAATAGTGGATACCTACCAACAGTATGGTCGCCAACAGTTTATATTTCTCCAAACTTGGATAATTATATTATCAATGCAATCGCTATGTCTTTTATTTTGCTTTCATTGCATAGAAAATAGAATTAGGTTTGGTAGGAAATACCATTATGCATGTTGTTGGTTTGACTAATCATGAGTAATGAGCTAGACCGTAACCATGTTTACTGGGGAAGTCTTTTAACATTGCACTTTTTAGGTATTGCACCTTGTATTGATCATCATTTTTTTTGTTTTGTTGGTGGTTATCTCTTGTGAAATAAGTAGAGGTTATTTAAGCAAGTAAACATGCATTGTTAGAGAAGAGCAGTGGGCAGGTAACCGAAGTCATGCTTAATTATGGTGGAAATTTCAGCAACGAGCATCCTCAATAGGAAGAGTGAAAAAAGAGTTGTGTGAAAAAAGAGTTGTGTAAAAAAGAGTTGTGAAAAAAACTGAGAAAAGAAAAAAAATATGAGAAAAAAAGGTGAGAGAGAGTTAGAGAGGATGCTCAATGTCTGTTGTTCTTGTTGTCTGGTATGGACGACATATACTTGAGATGCACATCTCCTTTGGTCCTTTGTACAGGTAGCACGAAGGTATCCCATTGCGATACTTGGTTAAAACATGTATGTCGAAAAATCTTGGTAACCCGGAGTTGAGTAACAAGAGGTGTAGTCATTAGCATTCAAGAAAGTGAGGCAACACTTACTCATAAGAAGTCAAACTTATGACACATAGATATCTTTATACATGAGATACTTGGTACCCATCCTTACTATTATTGTTGACATGAATTGCATAGCTCAAAACTATGTTTTATGCTCTTTACTTTTTATTTTGTTGGAGGTTTAGTATATACATTCTCTGCTTACTTTCTTGTGTTCAAGAGTCAAAAGAAATATTTCTAAAAAGAGAGGACAAAGAGTCTTCCAATAATTTCATATGATTCTTCCAAGCATGCTTTATAATTCATAATACTTATCATTCATATTTCTTACAATGCTATTTACTATTATGCATGCTTTGTAGAATAAAAGAGTTATCACTTGATTAGTTCATATTACTTACTGTCATTTTTTATTGACTGAACCTTGTGATACTTTGCATGATTATTTAGAAGCTATATATTATAAACTCCAAAGTTCATGCTAGTTTTATCACCTTCATGCTCGAGACGAGCATAGGTTAAGCTTGGAAATGTTGATGTATGTAAAATGCATACATGAACTTTGTCCTTTATCATATTGAATTCCCGCATATTTGCAACTTATATGATGATAATACCATGGTTTACATTGATTTATGAGGATTTACCAATGATCCCCTTTATTTGGGTTCTAACATTGTAGTACAGGAAAATCCTGTTTTGTGTATTTTTTCATTTTCAGATACCTATACGGAGTAAAATTGGCCTGAGATTTTTGGAGCGTCACTTTTTCATCGGAAGAAGCAACATGGGCCCTCGAAGCTCACCTGGAGAGGCCCGGGGGCCGAAAGAGGCCAGGTGGCGCGCCCAGGAAGGGCGGGCGCGCCACCCTCCCCCCTCTTTCAGTCGTCAATCGTCCGTTTGCCCTGATTCTTTCGCGAACCGACGTATTTTGCCCTTAAAACGACTATATATATGACTCCGAAGAGTTCTCGGGAGGAGAGCATCGCACAAACACAGAAACATGAAAACGGAGGCTGTTGCAGAGAAGATTGGAGGGGGAAACTCCGCCGGGATCACCGCCAGAGGGATCTCCACCTTCTCCAACGTCTTCATTATTATCACCATGACCAATAGGGAGTACTCCACCTCTGGACTACGGGTTTGTGGCAGTAGCTTGATCTATTTCTCTCAGACTTTTCACAGTTCTTAGTGTCATATGAGCTGCCTATCATGATTATGGCCATATTTGTAATTGATAGGACGAGATGTCGCCCGGAGGGGTGAATAGGCGTTTTAAAAACTATTACGGATTTGGCTTGTAAGAATGCGGAATTAAACTAACGTTTATTTTAAAGCACAAAACATAAATATGCTAGGGTCAACTAAGTGCAACAACAACAACTTAGATAAGCAAGATAGACACAAGATATATGTAGCAGAAGTGATAGCAAGATAAATGTATTTCAAGCATGATGGCTATCACAAGGAAAGTAAACTCGGGTATAAAGATAACTGAGGCATGTGGAGTGATACGACGCAAACGTATCTATAATTTTTGATGATCCATGCTTGTATTACACCAATTCATATATGTTTTGCTCACACTTCGTTGCACTTTTATACGTTTTCCGGCACTAACCTATTGACAAGATGCCACAGTGCTAGTTCCATGTTTTCTACTATTTTCTATTTCAGAAAAATTGTACAGGAAATATTCTCGGAATTGGAAGAAACAAAAGCCGAAGATATTATTTTTCGTAACGAAGACGAAGTCCGGAGGAGAGACAAAGGGGGGACACAGGGTGGCCAGACCATGCCTAGGCGCGGCCTGGCCCTGGGCCGCGCCTAGGGGTGATCTGGGGCCACCAGGCCTCCACCGACCTCGCCCTTTCGCCTATATAAAGCTCCCGACGCAAAAACCCTAAATCAATCGGTCTCCATCCACGGAAATTTTCGTAGCTCCGCCGCCATCGCATACAAGATTTGGGGGACAAGATTATGCTATCATTGTTGAGAGTGTCCACTAGTGAAAGTATGATACCTAGGTCTTGTTTCTAAGCATTGAAACACCGTTTACAACCAGTTCTGCTACATGTTTGCTTGCTGCCATTTTTATTTCAGATTGCAATTACTACTTACAATCATCCATATTACTTGTATTTTACTATCTCTTCACCGAACTAGTACAGCTATACATCTGACAAGTGTATTGGGTGTGTTGGGGACACAAGAGACTTCTTGTATCGTAATTGCAGGGTTGCTTGAGAGAGATATCTTTGACCTCTACATCCCTGAGTTCGATAAACCTTGGGTGATCCACTTAAGGGAAACTTGCTGTTGTTCTATAAACCTCTGAACTTGGAGGCCCGACACTGTCTACAATAATAGAAGCGTGCGTAGACATCAAGCTCTTTTCTGGCGTTGTTGTCGGAGAGGTAAGGTAAAAGGTACTCGCATCCTCTGGCTACTAAGTCTTTTAGTTGCTGGTGAGTGCTCGAAGTTATTTACTTTAGATTTTGCAATTACATTTTTTTGTTTCTTGTTTTTTTTCACAAGTTAGGCTTAATGGAAAACAACAACAAAATTAGAGAGATTTATAGTATTTATCTTGAGTTAGGACATGAGGTGTTTGAAGAGAAAAATAAAAAACCTATAGAACTTTACTTGCATGCTGGTAGCAATGTTATTAATATGAATTCTTTGAACACCATTATTTCTAATACTATGGAAAAGTCTAAGCTTGGGGAAGCTACTTTTTATGATCTTTTTAATCCCCCAGCTTTAGAGGAGAAAATTTGCTCTGATGATATTTTTATCTCCCATATGTGATAATTCTAATGATGTTTGTGATATCTTAAATCAACCTACTGAAAGTATTCCTTTTAAAATACCTATGAAAATTGTTGAAAAGATCATGGATGAACGTTATGCAGGGGATGGAACAGTCCATCCGAGTGATCACTTGTCGAAACTTATAGAACTTTGTGAGTTGTTTAAAGTTGTAGGTTTATCAAGAGAAAGTGCCATGAAGAAATTATTTCCATTATCACTTAAGGACAAAGCAAGGGAGTGGTATCAGCTACTAGATGATCATCATCATTCGGAGTGGAAGGAGCTTGAATCTCTCTTT
Source organism: Lolium rigidum (assembly GCF_022539505.1). NCBI lineage: Eukaryota > Viridiplantae > Streptophyta > Magnoliopsida > Poales > Poaceae > Lolium > Lolium rigidum. The sequence continues at coordinate 75,629,521 of NC_061512.1, read as the reverse complement.
TACTTTAAATTTATCCTCCTCATGAGATGCATTTAGATAGGAATTATATTTACAATTTTTATCCTCATGATGGAGAAAGTATTTCCCAAGCGTGGGAAAGATTGAAGTCACTAATGCTCAAATGGCCCACTCATGAGCTCCCCATTAATATTGTTATTAATATTTTTTATGCAAGGCTTCCAGGACAGTACAAGGACTATCTAGATGCTTGTTTAGAGGGATCTTTCACAGGTAAAGAGGTTTAAGCTAAGTGGGATCTTCTTGAAGCAATTCAAAGCAATACTGAAGATTGGGATAGTGACAAAGGTAAACACTACAAGAAAAGTTCTGATAGACAACGTCTCAAAATCGTCCGCTAAGGGGTATTTTTCGTCGCCTATGGGCCTAACCCGACGATATGGGTTCTGTTGTGGAAACTGCGTCAGGCAAAGTCCTACGACGATTTTTTCGGTCCGTCGCGCTTGGGCGCCCTTCCGCCACGGAAAATCGGACCGTTGCCCAAGTGTTTCCGGGAGCCCG
>NC_061512.1:75618672-75628902 GCF_022539505.1 Lolium rigidum | reverse complement strand
AACACTCTCCAATTCATTTTGATCTGGAGTTTTATGCTACTGAAAGTTTGTGTGATCTGCTGTTCCATTGGGGATTAGAAGGCAATTTACCGCTTCGTGGTCGGCGGCTACGTGCGCAAGTGTGTGGAGTTGAGAATATCTTGTAGGGTAGAGAGCTGTTGCATTGGCAACAGGAATCAATCGAGAGACTCGTCAGCGTCATACAAGTTATCATCCACTTCATCATCGTGTATCTCCGCTGTGTTCATCGCGTGTTCATCACCATCCACCTCGCTTACTGAGAAGATCGGGCAACCCCTTATCAAAGAAGATATGAGAGAATTTACTGAGGATCCTACAACCATGCCTCTTGTGCTCATGTACAAGGGTGAGGTTTTGGTTTCTAACAACATGACCCCTATTTCTCTTGGTGTTTCTAATGTTTTACAGGAATTCAGCGACATGTTTCCGGAGGAGGTGCCCGCGGGATTGCCACCATTGCTTGGTATTGAGCATCAAATAGACTTGATCCCCGACATCTTTCTGCCCGATAGGGCGCCATACAGGATGAACCCCGAAGAGACGAAGGAAATTCAGAAACAAGTGCAAGCGCTTCTTGACGAAGGTTATATTCGCATAAGCCTAAGTCATTGTGATGTTCCTATTATTTTAATTCCTAATTAAGAAAGATGGTACATGGCGCATGTGTGTAGATAGTAGAGTGATAAACAACATCACTATTCGATATCGTCATCCTATTCCCCTTCTAGAGGATATGTTAGATGAATTGAGTGGTGCTACTGTTTTCTCTAAAATTGATTTGCATAGTTGTTATCATCAAATTAGGATGAAAGAGGGGGATGAATGGAAAATAGCCTTTAAAACAAAATATGGTTTATATGAGTGGTTAGTGATGCCTTTTGGTCTAACTAATGCACCTAGTACTTTCATGAGATTGATGAACCATGTTTTGCATGATTTTATTGGCAAGTTTGTGGTTACATACTTTGATGATATATTAATTTACAGCCGCAATGAATCTGATCGTACTATGAATATTCTACATGTTTTGCAAGTGTTGCGTGATAATAAATCTGTGGTAATCTTGAGAAGTGCATATTTTGCAAAGATAAGGTCATATTTCCAGGTTATGTTGTCTCTAAGCATGGAGTAGAGATAGACTCATCTAAAATTGAAGCAATTCAAAATTGGCCTACTCCCATGAATGTGAGTCAAGTAAGAAGTTTTAATGTTCTTCTTTGGTTTCTATTGGCGTTTTGTGCCAAATTTTAGTACAATTGTTGCACCTTTGAATAAATTAACTAAAAAGGGTGTTGTATTTGAGTGGGGCACCGCCCAAGACCATGCATTTGACGAGCTGAAATGTTTGTTAACTTCTGCATCGTTGCTTGCACTTCCTGATTTCAATAAGCAATTTGAGATTGAGCGTGATGCTAGGAATTGGTGGTGTGTTGATGCAAGAGGGTCGCCCAATTGCATATTTTTCTGAGAAACTTTCTGGTGCTAAGTTGAACTAGCATATCTATTATAAAGAATTGTATGCTTTAATTAGAGTTCTTGAAGTTTGGCAACATTATTTGTAGCCAAAAGAATTTATCATACATTCTGATCATGATGCTTTGAAATATCTGAAAGCTCAATCTAACTTGCATAGGAGTCTTGCAAAGTGGGTTGAGTTTATTGAGTCTTTTCGTTACATTATTAAGCATAAGAAGGGAAAAGATAATATTGTTGTTGATGCTCTATCTAGGAAAAATATGCTGTTAACTCAACTTGATGTTAAAATTCCTGAATTAGAGATTCTATGTGATTTGTATGCTACTGATCATGATTCTGCTGAACCATATCGCTTTTGTGTTATTGGTAAAGCATGGGAAAAATATCACATACATATGATGGGTTCTTGTTTAGAGCTAACAAACTATGTGTTCCAGAATCGTTTGTGCGTTTACTTTTATTGCAGGAATCAAATGTTGGAGGTTTGATGGGTCACTTTGGGCGTGCGAAGACCCTACTCATGCTCGCTTGCAACAAGTCCAAGTCGAAGAGATGCATTACTTGCAACAAGTCCAAGTCGAAGTGGGATGTGGATAGGTATGTGAAGAGATGCATTACTTGCAACAAGTCCAAGTCGAAGTTGAAGCCTCACGGTTTGTATACTCCTTTACCAGCACCTACTACACCATGGGAATATCTTAGTATGGATTTTGTGTTGGGTTTGCCACGTACTAAGAGAGGCCATGATTCTTTATTTGTGGTATTGGATATATTTTCTAAGATGTCACACTTTATTGCCTGCCACAAAAGCGACGATGCGCCACATATTGCTAACCTGTTTTTCAGGGATATTGTGCGTTTACATGGAGTTCCAATGACAATTTTTTCTGATCGTGACATCAAGTTCATGAGCTATTTCTGGAAGACACTTTGGGGAAAGGTGTGGACGAAGCTACTTTTCAGCATTACTTGTCATCCCCAAACTGATGGTCAGCGGAGGTGGTGAATCGAACATTGTCACAACTGTTGAGATCCATGATCAAGAAGAACTTGCGAGAGTAGGAGGAGTGTTTGCCGCATGTGGAGTTTTCTTATAACAGGGCGGTGCACTCTACCAGACAGCTTTGTCAATTTCAGGTGGTGTATGGTTTCAAACCCATTACTCCACTTGACTTGTTGCCTCTACCCATACAAGAGAGAGTCAATATGGAGGCATCAAAGAGAGAAGATTTTGTACGGAAGATACATGAGAAGACTAAAGAACTGATTGATAAGAAGGGCAAGAACAATGTTGCAAGTGGCAACAAGAAGCGCAAGGAGATGTTGTTCAAGCCTGGTGATATGGTCTGGGTTCATTTTCGTAAGGACATGTTTCCCAAGTTGCGGAAGTCCAAGTTACTTCCTCGTGGTGTTGGTCCTTACAAAGTTTTTGCCTAGATCAATGATAATTCATATGCTATAGATCTTTCAACTGATGAGTTTGGTGTCAGTAATTCTTTCAATGTTGCTGATTTGACACTGTATGATGGAGAAGATCTTGGAGAGTCGAGGTCGACGGCTTTTGAGGGGGGGGGGACATGATGAGGACATCCCTACAAAACTACTACCTCTGTCATTACAAGATGATCAAGATGTTGATGTGAAGCTCAAGTCCAATGAAGTTAGGATTGGACCGATTACAAGGGCTCGTGCGAAGCTACTTAACAATGGGCGAATTCACTCCTGAATGATACTTTGATTGATGAGAACTTTATACTGTTAAGTCGTTTTACTTATGTATGATCAGGTATGAAGATAGAGCAAGCGTCGCACCAGGAGAAGATGAGCAGCTGAACATGGTGCTGGACGTGAAGACATTCCATATATGCACGAGGGAGGAGAGGAGGCATGCGCAAAGGAGGGAGAAGACGTCACTGGCACTGTCGTCCTGCGCCACGCAGCTCTGCCGGCCAGGGCACCCCGGCACTGCCGGCCAGGGCACGCCGGCACTTCCGGCCAGAGCACCCCGACATTGCCGGCCTAGGAGTGGCGGCACTGCCGCTGGGAGCACCCCGGCACTGCCGGCCTTGGTTCCGAACCAGTTTTGGCCGAACCTGTTCCATGTAGGTTTGTATCCCCTAATTTTGACCCATGGTCGTCCCGAACGCATATATAAGCTATAGGGACGCCCCCAAATTAGGTTTGGACCACATTTAAGATAAACCCTAGTTCATAGTTGTTTGCTACGCAAAACTACTGAATTCTATACTCTCCAATTCGTTTCGATTTGGAGTTTTATGCTACTGAAGTTTGTGTGATATGTTGTTCCATTGAGGATTAGAAGATCGCAATTTACCGCTTCGTGGTCGGCAGCTACGTGCGCAAATGTTTGGAGTTGAGAATATCTTCTAGGGTTGAGAGATGTTGCATTGGCGACAGTAATCAATCGAGAGAATCGTCAGCGTCATACAAGTTATCTTCCACCATATTCATCGAGTTCATCGCCGTGTTCATCACCATCCACCTTGCTTGCCGAGAAGATCGGGCCACCCTTATCATCGGTGATCGGTGTGTGATGGTGTTAAAAAAAAGAAGAGATTGCAGTTGTAGGTGGAATGATGTGGAGTCAGGGAGTAGCAGTGGAGCGCATTGAAGACAACTCGATTCCGGAGTACATGGAAGTTTGATGTTTAGACGAACTTAAGGTGGTGGAAAATATTCGCCAAGGTAGAGTTTGGTATGTTTGTTTCGTATATTATGTATGAGTTGGATTACATTAGGAATCTGAGTTGTAATAGGTGTGGATAGGTTGCAAGTAGTCTTCGAGTCGGACTCTAGTAGCCTAGGTCTCCCATATAATGTGAGGGGCATCACATGTTGTAACATATGATGCCTTGATAGCGGCAGGAGCGCAAGGGGAGCCGGCGACTTGTGCCGGTGCCCAAGGGGGCCAAGTGTTGCGGTATCAAAGGGGAGGAGCACTCATAGTCATGCCCCACAGAGTAGGCACATTGCCGAACTGTGTTAACAAATCTCGGTATCGCCATCGTGTTGTGATTGATTGCTTCCTCGGTAGATTGACTATACACCTAAGACTATAACACAAAGAATCTACATATCTACAGAAAAAATAAAAAATGGAACTAATTAGTAATCTTCATACTAGCAGTATGCGATAAGAGATATAGTGGATATGTCTCATTTAAATTTGTATGTTATATCGAAAGATAGCGCTACATCCATCTAAGGCCTCTTCCAATGCTCCACCGTGGTTTCATCTTTTAGCATGCCACATTAGCTTTTTTTTATGTTAGGCACATAAACAATGACAGTAGATTATTAAATCTTACACTATTATCCAACTACACTTTTGTGTCTTAAAAAAGTGGCTTCTCCTATAATAAATGTCAATCATATGTAAGATAAAATGCGGTATGCTAGTTATCTCTGAAAAAGACAACAATCTTCTAAGAGAAAATTCGTTTGAAGTGGACTAAGGTTCTTATTGGTTATATTGATAGAAGGGAAGTAATGCCATTTGTGAAAGCTATTCCATTCCCTAGTGATGTGACTTTTATCCAGTCAGGGCTAGGTAAGGTTCCAAAAGCATAACTCAACCAATTAATTTTCAGAAGGAATGACATTTGTGATAAGATATTCCCTAGCGATGTGACTTTTACCCAGTCAAGACTATGTAAGGTTTCAAAAGCATATGTCAACAAATTAATTTCATGTCTTATAATTTTGACAGTTAACATTTATTAACAACGGACTCGAATATACACATTATTTAAGCTTGCTCTTATTTCGAGCCATCCAAGGGTTTTGCATTATCTGAGTATATTCCGCATATTGGCTCCAAAATTTAAGAGTATTGGAGTCTATATGGTGGAGTCAGATAAGGAAGAGGACTCTGGCGTATGTAAGAAAATCGGCTCCAATAATCAAGTTTGTACTAGTGTGGGGTCTACTCTAATAAATGCTAAGCCCATGCAAGATACGATATATATATATATATATTGGCACCCTTATCTCTAAAATTGCCATCTTGTACAAGATAATCCATTAGGAGTGGACTAAGATGAGCATAAGTAACTAACATGAATAACCACAAGGTTTATTTTGCAAGTTTTGAGGTGTGGCCAACTTTTAAAATCCAGTTATCTACTTCCAAAAGTTTACAGATAATCTAGATGTTTAAACTTTATCAAAACAATGTATTTGTAGAGCGAACTCTTGGTGTGGCGGAGTTGTGCTATCCACAAGGGTTTGAATCCAGTGCTCTTTACTAAGTATATATACATGTCGTTACTTCAATTAGTAAATTATTTAGATAGGTGTGTCTATCCACATGTTTGTTCACTAGTAGAAAAAGAGGCTTCCGTCCACCCCCATTAGTCGCGAAAACATAGGAACCGCGACTAAAGGTGTCTTTAGTCGCGGTTCGGGAGGCGAACCGCGACTAAAGACCTGGGCCCAGCGCGCTCGGTGGCTAGCTGGTGGACGGGAGGAGCTTTAGTCGCGGTTGGCCGGGCCAACCGCGACTAAAGATCCTCAGGCTTGGCCCGAAGGCCTTTAGTCGTGGCTGGCCAGGCCAACCGCGAATAAAGCCCCACCCCTATAAAAGGCAGCTCAGCTCACTTCACTTAGCCATTTGGTGCCACTTCTCTTCACAATCTTCACAAGTGGGTGGTGGGTTTGATTTTGGTTCCTCTTATGCACACAAGGTGTTCAATGAAATGCCCGAGAGATTGAAAGAAACATGATATGAAGTGTCCGAGCCACACTTGAGCTTTCTCATTTATTTTTCCACGATCACGGTTAGCAACTTGAACCTTTCATGTGTCATTGATAAAATATGCATGTGTGTAGTTCATTGTTTAATTTCTATTATTTGTAGCTAGTTAGTTTAACAAATGCATGATGGTTAATTATATATTTTATATTATAATAATGCAGATGAATCGGTAATGGATGTACGGTAACCGACTCTCCGGCGAGTTCATTACGGGTTTGAAAGATTTTCTCGTAGTGGCTAATGCGAACAAGCAGGGGGGTTTTGTTATCTGTCCATGTGTTGGCTATAAGAATCAGAAGGGTTACTCTTCCTCAAGAGACGTTCACCTGCACTTGCTTCGCCAGGGTTTCATGCCAAGCTATAATTGTTGGACCAAGCATGGAGAAAGAGGGGTTATAATGGAAGAAGATGAAGAAGGGGATGATTTCATCGATGACAACTATCTTGATTATTTCGGTGATACTTTCATGGAGGATGCTTGAAGGTGGGGAAGGTGAAGAAGAGGCACGTGATGAGCCCGGCCGATGATCTTGGTCGGACCATTGCTTGATGCACGGAGAGGCTGCGACACCGAAAAGGAGAGGAAGAATTTGGATCGCATGTTAGAGGATCACAAAAAATCGCTTGTACCCCGAATGCGATAATGGTCCGAAAAAGCTGGGCTGCACACTGGATTTGCTTGAAATGGAAGGCACAGGAAGGTCTATCTGACTCGGGATTTGAAAATTTGCTGAAAATGATGAAGAATATGTTTCCAAAGAATAACGAGTTGCCCACCAGTACGTACGTACGAAGCAAAGAAAGTTGTCTGCCCTCTAGGTTTAGAGGTTCTGAAGATACATGCATGCATTAACGACTGCATCCTCTACCGCGGTGAATACGAGAATTTGAATGAATGCCCGGTATGCACTGCGCATTGCGTTATAAGATCGGAGGAGATGACCCTGGTGACGATGTTGAGGGCCAGAAACCCAGGAAGAGGGTTCCCGCCAAGGTGATGTGGTATGCTACTATAATACCATGGTTGAAACGTCTGTTCAGGAACAAAGAGCATGCCAAGTTGTTGCGATGGCACAAAGAGGACCGTAAGTCGGACGGGGAGTTGAGACACCCCACAGATGGAACGCAATGGAGAAAGATCGACAGATAGTTGATGACCCACAAGTATAGGGGATCGCAGCAGTCTTCGCGGGTAGTAAAACCCAATTTATTGATTCGACACAAGGGGAGACAAAGAATACTTGAAAGCCTTAACAGCGGAGTTGTCAATTCAGCTGCACACTGGAAACGAGACTTGCTCGCAAGAGTTTATCGGTAGTAACGGTTTTATAGCGATAGCGATAGTGAAATAACAGCGACGAGTAACGAGAGACAGCAGTAGTGATTATAGTAAACAGCAGGATTAAAATACTGTAGGCACGGGGACGGATAACGGGCGTTGCATGGATGAGAGAAACTCATGTAACAATCAAGCAGGGCATTTGTAGATAATAATAAAACGGTGTCTAAGTACAAAGCAATCAATAGGCATGTGTTCCAATTATAGTCGTACGTGCTCGCAATGAGAAACTTGCACAACATCTTTTGTCCTACCAGCCGGTGGCAGCCGGGCCTCAAGGGAATCTCTTGGATATTAAGGTACTCCTTTTAATAGAGTGCCGGAGCAAAGCATTAACACTCCGTGAACACATGTGATCCTCACATCACTACCATCCCCTCCGGTAGTCCCGATTTCGTCACTTCGGGGCCATTGGTTCCGGACAGCGACATGTGTATACAACTTGCGGGTAAGACCATAAACAATGAATATCATGATGAAACAATAACATGTTCAGATCTGAGATCATGGCACTCGGGCCCTAGTGACAAGCATTAAGCATAACAAGTTGCAACAATATCATCAAAGTACCAATTACGGACACTAGGCACTATGCCCTAACAATCTTACACTATTACATGACCAATCTCATCCAATCCCTACCATCCCCTTCGGCCTACAGCGGGGAATTACTCACACATGGATGGGGGAAACATGGTTGGTTGATGAAGAGGCGTCGGTGGTGATGGCGGCGATGATCTCCTCCAATTCCCGTCCGGCGGAGTGCCGAACGGAGACTTCTGGCTCCCGAGACGGAGTTTCGCGATGTGGCGGCGTTCTGGAGGGTTTCTGGCGACTTCGACTTCTCTTCGTGCGTTTTTAGGTCGAGGCCGATAAGTAGTCCGAAGGAGGGCGTCGGAGGCCGGCCGAGGGGGCCACACGCTAGGGCCGCGGGCCCCCCTCCTGGGCCGCGCCGCCCTAGGGTGTGGGGCCCTCGGGCCTCCACCTGACTTGCCCTTACGGCTCCGTGAGTTTTACGGGAAAATAGGGCCTTCCGTCAAAATCCCAAGGTTTTTCTCGAAAGTTGGATTTCTGCACAAAAACGAGATACCGAACCGATTCTGCTGAAAACGGCGTTAATCCGTGTTAGTTGCATCCAAAATACACAAATTAGAGGCAAAACAACGGCAAAAGTGTTCGGGAAAGTAGATACGTTTTGGACGTATCAACTCCCCCAAGCTTAGCTTATTGCTTGTCCTCAAGCAATTCAGTTAACAACTGAGCGATAAAAGAACTTTCATGAACACATTTGTTCATATGATGTAAATATTCTCATGCTATGGCTAACACTTAGGCAGTTCATAATAAGATACATGCAAATAAGATCATCCAATAGCTATGTCAATCATGGAAAAGTACCAACAATTAATAATAAGCATCATGTATCATGTATATAAGCAGGATTGCAATGTTCATAAAAGAGCATGATAGAGTGGTATCTCGCTTGCCCATATTTGATCAGCAAAACATAAATGCTCAGGCACCTCTGAAGTTCATAGAAAGACTAGAAATAGTGATTGTCAAAGATAAAAGCGTCAAAGTTATACCACAATCAATCATATTTTGAGACAAGCATATTACACTAAGAATGACAGTTGTGCTCTCAAGAAAGTGCTCAAAGAAAGGACGGAGACACAACATAAAAGTAAAAGATTGACCCTTCGCGAGAGGAAGCGAGGGATTAACATGCGCTAGAGCTTTTCATTTGTAAAGCAGGAGTAAAATTATTTTGAGAGGTGTTTGTTGTTGTCAACGAATGGTAATGGGTACACCAACTACCTCGCCAACCGGACTTTCAAGAGTGGCTCCCGTGAAGGACGTTATCTCTACCAGCAAGGTAGATCATCCCTCTTCTCTTTTGTTTGCACACGTATTTTAATTTTTATTATGGGTGACACTCCCCCCAACCTTTGCTTACACAAGCCATGGCTAACCGAATCCTCGGGTGCCTTCCATCAATCACATACCATGGAGGAGTATCTATTTGCAAAATTAAGTTGCTTGCTGATGAATCAGAGCAAAACATGTGAAGAGAATTATTAGTGAAAGTTGATTAATCGGAGTCGGGAACCCCATTGCCGACTCTTTTTGCAAAATTATTGGATAAGCGGATGTGCCACTAGTCCATATGAAAGTCCGTCCAAAGTAAATGACAAGGTTGAAAGTTAAACACCACATACTTCCTCATGAGCTATGAAACATTAACACAAATTGAGAAGCATTTTGAAGGTTTAAAGGTAGCGCATGAGAATTTACTTGGAATGGTTTGAAATGCCATGCATAGGTATTTATGGTGGACACTCTGGAATAACTTGGTTTTCATGTGTTTGGAAGCACGAGCAGCGTTCCCGCTCAGTACAAGTGAAGGCTAGCAAAAGACTAGGGAGCGATAAATCAAGAGAGCGATAGCTTGTCATAATCATGCTTGCGGCAAAATAAATTAACGAGGCATAAAAGTGATACCGGAACTTCTGAAGCAATGTAAATCATTGAGGCTTAATTGACTCTTGTTCAGTCATATGCATGCGTGAGCATGTGCCAAGTTAATTCAAATGAATTATTCAGAGGAGGATACCAC
>NC_061512.1:75588822-75618572 GCF_022539505.1 Lolium rigidum | reverse complement strand
AAAAGTGTTCGGGAAAGTAGATACGTTTTGGACGTATCAACGAGTTCAAAGATTTTGCAGCCGACGCAAGGAACATAAGATTTGGTCTAAGTACGGATGGCATGAATCCTTTTGGCGAGCGAGCTCCGGCCATAGCACCTGGCCCGTGACTCTATGCATCTACAACCTTCCTCCTTTGTTGTGCATGAAGCGGAAGTTCATTATGATGCCGGTGCTCATCCAAGGTCCGAAGCAACCCAAGCAACGACATCGATGTGTACCTAAGGCCATTAGTTGATGAACTTTTACGAGCTGTGGGGCAGACCTGGTGTACGTGTGTGGGATGAGCACAGAGAAGAGGAATTTGACCTACGAGCATTGCTTTTCGTAACCATCAATGATTGGCCTGCTCTTAGTAACCTATCGGGACAGACAAATAAGGGATACAATGCATGCACGCACGCACTGCTTACATGAGACTGAAAGTGTGTATTTGCCAAATTGTAAGAAGAACATGTACCTGGGGAATCGTCGATTTCTTCACCGACATCATAACGTAAGAAAGAAAGGCAAGCATTTCAACAGCAAGGCAGATCACCGGCCGAAGCCTGCGGAACGTACTGGTGCGGAGGTATTGATATGGTCAAGGATTTGAAAGTCATCTTTGGAAAGGGTCCTCGGCGGACAACCGGCTCCGCAGGGAGCTAACGGGCACGCACCCATGTGGAAGAAGAAATCTATATTTTGGGAGCTAGAATATTGGAAAGTCCTAGATGTCCGCTCCGCAATCGACGTGATGCATGTTACGAAGAATATTTGCGTGAACCTCGCTAAGCTTCTTGGGCGTGTATGGGAAGACAAATGATACAAAGGAAGCACGGCGAGACCAACGAATGTTTGAAAGACCCTGATGACCGGCATCCGGAATGGTTTCAAGGTCGTGCCAGCTACGCTCTTACCAAAGAAGAGAAGGTCATCTTTTTTGAATGCCTGAGCAGTATGAAGGTACAGTCTGGATTCTCGTCGAATATAAAGGGAATAATAAACATGGCGGACAAAAAGTTCCAAAACCTGAAGTCTCACGACTGCCACATGATTATGACGCAATTGCTTCTGATTGCTTTGAGGGGGCTCCTACCGGAAAATGTTCGAGTAGCCATTGTGAAGCTATGTGCATTCCTAAATGCAATCTCTCAGAAGGTAATCAATCCAGAAGATCTACCACGGCTACAGAATGATGTGGTCCAATGTCTTGTCAGTTTCGAGTTGGTGTTCCCGCCATCCTTCTTCAATATTATGACGCACCTCCTGGTTCACCTAGTCGAAGAGATTTCCATCATCGGTCCTGTATTTCTACACAATATGTTCCCCTTTGAGAGGTTCATGGGAGTATTAAAGAAATATGTCCGTAACCGTGCTAGGCCAGAAGGAAGCATTGCCAAGGGCTATGGAAATGAGGAGGTAATTGAGTTTTGTGTTGACGTTGTTCCTGACCTTAAGCCAATTGGTCTTCCTCGATCGCGGCACACGGGGAGACTAAGTGGAAAAGGCACGATTGGAAGGAAATTAACGATATGTATGGATGGCCATTCTATGACTGAAGCACACCACATAATTCTGACCAATTCCAGCTTGGTGGCTCCGTACTTTGAGAAACACAAGAATATTTTACGCTCGGACAACCCGGGGAAGCCTGAATCCTGGATTAGAAAGGCTCACATGGAGACTTTTGGCAGTTGGTTGAGAAAACATTTAATGAATGACAATGATGTTGGAGATCAGCTGTACATGTTGGCCAAGACACCATCTTCGACTATAACGACTTTCCAAGGGTACGAGATAAATGGGAATACATTTTACACGATCGCCCAAGATAAAAAGAGCACCAACCAAAACAAGTGGTGTCCGCTTTGATGCAGCAACCGAGAATGGGCAAAAGGTCACATATTATGGTTACATAGAGGAGATATGGGAACTTGACTATGGACCCTCCTTTAAGGTCCCTTTGTTCCGGTGCAAATGGTTCAAGCTAACAGGAGGTGGGGTAAAGGTGGACCAGCAATACGGAATGACAATGGTGGATTTCAACAATCTTGGTTACCTTGACGAACCATTCGTCCTAGCCAAAGATGTCGCTCGGGTTTTCTATGTGAAGGACATGAATAGCAAACCGAGGAAACGGAAAGATAAGAAAACGATCAGTACATCATGCGATGATCCAAAGCGCCACATTGTTTTTTCAGGGAAAAGAAACATCATGGGAGTGGAGGACAAGACAGACATGTCAGAAGATTATAATATGTTTGGTGAAATTCCGCCCTTCAAAGTGAACACCGACCCAAGCATTAAGTTAAATGATGAGGATGCTCCATGGATACGACACAATCGTAAGCAAGCAGGGACACAAGGGAAGAAATGATGTGTAATAATTTATTGTACCAAACTTTGTTGAATGGATCATGTGAATTATATTATCCGTGATGTGTTTGGTGTCCATTTTCGAATGATTCGATTGATTCGAGATACCACTGATGATACATGAAATTTGGAGTGACTTAGTCATACTCCTGCCTAGGCGTATAATATGCATACTCGCAGTCTTCATAGTCGCCGCCGTTGTACTGGTAGTCGTCGCCTTCTAAGTTGTCGCTGTCGTCGTCGCTGCCGTCGCCGGCCGTCGCCGGGCGGCGCTCGTGGCTCGAACCGAGGGTAGCGGAGGCGGGGGATATCGCCGGCCGTGATGTAGTCCATGACGCTCTGTAGAGTCCGGCCGTACCACCATAGCCGACGGCCGGCCTCGTGGAAGTTCCCAGGAGGCAGACCGTCCTCCTCATACCTGGCGAGCGCCCCGTCACGCCGATTGATGAAGAAGGCGTCCCAAGTATGCTGGTTATCGGGATGCCAGCGGGGATTCATCCGCTGCTCCGGCGTGAAGTCGAGGTAGTAGTGGTTCATGATGGCCGCCCGGCGCGCGCAGTACCCCGAGGGACGGGAGGGACCGGCACGCCTCCGGCGCTTAGGCTCCAGCCCGGCGGGGACGCGGTAGCCCGGTGGGCAAGGGTAGTTCGAGGCGCAAAGCTCCTCCACCTGCTGGTAGGTTAGAGTGGGTACGGTGGAAGTCATGAGAGAGTGATGAGAGATTGTAGAGATGTGATCATAATGCTGGCCAAGCCGGGCTACATATATGTAGCGACAAATGGCGGGAAAAATGGGAGCGGGATGATGGATATGTGTTACAAAATCACCCCGCCGACGTGGAGCAAGACCTGTGGATTTTTTTTAGAAAGCAAGAACTCAAAAGTGATATTCTATTTCCTTACCATTTTGGGTGAGTGTTTCTGTCTTGAGCACATTCTCTTTTGTTTACTCCATGCATGGTATGTGGCTAATCGATGAGTTATGCATGACTATATATGCATGTATCGTGTCCGCAGGTTCCACTGGATTCTGCTAGTAATTCAATTTCACACCTCCACGGTTCTCGTCATCGACTCTCTGAATATGGATTCAAAGCTTTGGGTCGACATGAGAAGAATGCTGCAAAAGTAATTATTTTTATTCATTTGCGCTCTATATCGATCGGCCTCTTTCGTTCATTTCCTAATATCAACTAACTAATAACTCTCTTGTTCATTTAATTTTCTTTGCCTCCTAGGGTTTGGAGACGGTTCACAGATGAAACGGTCGGTGAATTAAAAAAAGAGCTAGAATTTAGAAGGTCACTGACTGGGGAAATTCAGCCACCGGGGACCAATCTATGTGGATACTATGTTTGTGAGTTCATCCGGAGATACACCTCTGAGCGGACGCCATCGGATAACAACGTCAAGAGGAATAACTTGCGGAAGACGCTTAGTCCAGAAGCTCGCTTCCGACCAATTCAAGAGGAACTAGCAGGATGGTTCATGAGGGAAGTCCTCCATCCTAAAGGAGAACACTATTACGAGGACGTAGAACTTCTGATGCAGTAAATTATGTATGGAAACGTGTTCAAAATTATATATGGTCATCCGATATTGAATATATATTGTATATTCCTATTGAATTCTTTTTGGTTCTAATTTCAAATTTGTTTGAAATTGTACATTCATATGCATGTATGTAGTACCGTAGAATATGTGAAATTCCTTCAAAATTAAAATAAAACACAAAAGAAATAAAACAATACAAATTAAAAAGAAACCAGATTGGGGGGGGGGGGGCTAAAACCCTAAACTTGCGGCGGCCTTTAGTCGCGGTTGGCCAGAAGAACCGCGACTAAAGGTCCTCCGCCCCGACGGTCGCCTGGCGCCCACGTGGACGGGTCTTTAGTCGCAGTTCGTAAGCAACCGCGACTAAAGGGGGGCTTTAGTCGCGCATATTTAATTCCGGTTGCGCAACCGCGACTAATGGAAGTTGCCAAGCGGAACTAAAGCCCCTTTTTCTACCAGTGGTTAGAGATGATCGCTCTCATGTGGTGTGTCTGTTGTGTGTAACGGTGGGCGCGAGCGTTTCTCTTGTGGTTTACGTGTATTTATTCTAGTTGCAGATAAGATTGTGCGTGTGCATGTGTAAAATTTTCTGTTTATAATCATTTCGTACAATCCAATTTGTTTTGGCGATCACAAGTAAGGTGCACATGGGCATGCACACCACACGTCAAAGAGAGATGTACGTGCAGCGGAAATAACAAGAGGCGGCGGAAAAGGGCACAAAACCCATCTAGGGTTCTGTCCTCCTCGCCGGCGATACTGCTGGTTCGCTCTGCCTCCGGTAGCCTTGCGGCCTTGGAGGTGTAGCGGACCACGGTCTATCACCGGCGGGGAGTTTTCGTTTTTAATTTAGTTTGATTTTCAGTCTCTTTCTTGGGATGATGAGGCGGCGGCTACATCCTGAAGTCAGAATAAAGTCCTTTCCACCCTATCCTCGCTCCAGTGGTGCATTTAGCGCCGACGGAGGGCGTGTGGAGTTGTGTGTCCGTCAGATCTCCTGGGATTCGATCGGTTTTTGTGTTTCTTGGTGTGGTTTCATGTCAGTCTCTTCCGATCTACAGTTATCATCATTGGCGATGGTTGCTGCTCTGGTGCGCATGTCTTTTGGAACCTTAGCATGACGATTTTCTGTCTGTCTACTACAACAAGCTCTACTACGACAAGCTTTACCTGACTCTAGAGATGAAGGGGCGAGGACAGCGGCGCGCCCTCGGCTCGTGCTAGTGTATGTAGTTGTCGCTAGGTGGTCTGAGAAACCAATTTGTAATTTTTTTTATTTTTTAGACTATTTGTACTACTGTTGATGATTATTAATAGATCAGTGGATTTCTCGCAAAAAAAAAAGAGATAGGTGTATATATATTGACTGATTGATTTGCCATGGGAAAGTTGTCCACATCAACTTTCCTGCCTCCCTCCATTATATTCTCGAGGAGTCTAATCGCATGGTCCATCCATCCAATTACCTCTAATCGCAACCTACCTACACATTTGACCACTGACAGTGACTGTTGCTCCTACTCCATGCATGCACATGATAGGCATGATCTCCCTCACTCGCTCACTCACTCAGCTGGCACCTTTGATAGACCCTTCAAAATCAATCTATATTCATAAGCTCATCAATGTGACTTCATGTGTAAGGGAAGCAGTTGGTGCATGAATGGAAAGAGGAAGCAAAGAAACAAAACAAAAAAGCAGATCACTTTACCATGAAGGAAATTCTTTTATAAAGCCGAAGTGTGCATGCATTATCTATAAAGATAATAATTAGTCAGGCTGTAGCTAAGCTTGGTGTACAATGTACTACAGCATTCATATGCATATACATGCATTGTATTGTGATGGCCGATTGACAACATATAACTCAAGTACCTTTGCTTTAATTATTTGTATGTCTGTATACAAGAATGAATTCGTCAAGATATGTAGCATCAAAAGTGAAGGAGTGTGGCTGTGAAGAAAAAATCTTGTACATGGGTGAAATAATGTCAATGAAAAATACTACCTTTAATGAATATATACTTATATATGTATATCTGTATATGCATGCACCCTCAGCTAGGAGGTGTGTCCCACCAGCCAGTCGTCACTCAACTTGGAAATCAAGGAAAGGCATAGATGACACATCTTTCATCAGCTCCTCCAAGTCCCACTCCCCCATGACTACGTTCCTGCTCATGTGCTGCTGGTGACCATGCTGCTCCCAGTAGGAGATCACACTGTTGACATTGTTTTTGTTGTTGTTGCTGTCCGTAATGTTGCTGCCATTGTTGCTGCTCAGTGTGGTAGCCTCAGCAGACATGTTAATATTTTTATGGTTGATGTTGCTGTCCTTACCACTTGATGCCGTTAGGGTTTGACCTTGTAATGCTACCGCCATGGGCTCTAGCAGAGGGGGCACGTTGAAGAGGACACCATGTTCGCTTCCTACGCCGACTGCTCCTTCTTCTGCCGTGAAGCAACCGCTTCCTCCTCCCATTGCCATCCCATGGTTGTAGTAGCTACCACCATGAAATGGATCAACCTGCTTAAAGGATGCATGGTCGTGGAAGAAGGGCAGGGCCGACGTGTCGGTGGACGGTGCGACGCCACAGACTTGGTCAGGGAGGGGGAGGAGGAGGCCGCCGTAGACCCTGGCCGCAGCTACAGCGATCGTCGACGGCCGGCTCGGCTGCTGCATCGATGAGGACGAGGAGGTGGAGGAGGAGGAGTCCATCCGCCACACGCTCTTCATTGCGTGGTGACCGCCGTCATCTAAGCTGGTGAGGTCGAGGCAGCTGGCACTGCCACCGTCATGCTTGGCATCCGGCGGTGACGCGCATTCCGTTGTTGCCGGAGACGAAGCCGCGGAGCTCATCTTGAGCCGCTTCTTGATGGTGGAGTTCCAGAAGTTTTTGATCTCGTTGTCGGTGCGCCCCGGCAGCCTGGCAGCGATCTGAGACCACCTGGAGTAGCAGGACAAAGATTTTATCGTAAGCAAAATATCAATGGAGAGGTTTCCGTCAAAAAAAAGTTACAGGCACACGTGCCTTGTCTTTTGTTTTTCCTGGGTGTACCTGTCTTAGCTTTTTGACGCATGCATGGCTAAAACGTATCTATGCATGTTCTGCTTATTGTTAAAAACGACTAACTGGAATATCTAGTTGACTAGTTCACTATATATTTATGTCGTGATCAGACTGGTAAGACAGAGATTAATCACACATGATAGATCCAAAAAGAAAAATGCAAACACATGTATGTCTTTCATTGTGTTGATATTTTTTAGCGGTTTGATTGCATTGATAACAAGCATCTTTTATTTGCTACTTTAGACTACCAGTTCGACCGATGGATGCAGGAGGAAGAATCCATCATACCCCTCAGAGACCTTGGATGTTAATTTTAATTTCTGTAAGAGTGTTTTTTAAGGTTTGTTCTACTTAATTTATGGCCTTTGTTCCCTTTTTTAAAAAATCATTGCATGCAAAAAATAACAAAAATCATTCGTTGTCAATCAACTTGAGCAATGCGCTCATTTCGGTCATCCGGTTCTACAATTGTTTCGTTAATCCTAAGTTGTATGATAATTTCTTATGTCTTACAAAACTTTTATCAAACTTGTTTAGGTATAAGAAAATCTTGTCAACTTAGACTCAGACAGAAACCTCTTTAAATGCCAGATTTTACACACTGACTAAAGAAAATATACCTCCGGACTCAACATGAATTCTAAATCCATCTGAAACCTTAAGATTTATTACTATTTACTGTACAAAAAAATCCTGTTGAATTTAGACTTGTTATGTATTACATGAGCGCAATGCTCGTGTACTGAGAATGTCTATAAACATATGCAAACAAAGACAACAATGTGTGTTATTTCTATGGGGAGGACAACAATGTGTGTTTCAAAAGCAAGGTTGAAAATAGAACAAATAAGAGGGCAACAATTATATCTGCTACAATAATGTTCACCAAGTCAAAAGTTTCACAACCACCACTGAAGCTCTCGATTTTATGGTGTTCACATATTTTGGATAAGAACGGGTTGTGTAATAAATATTTGATGTAACTATGAACCTGAAAATAACTTGTCTATAGCATAACGGAAATGGGCAGCTACAGAAAAAGAAAAATAGTATCCACAATGGCATGCAGAGATGCACATATGCATGCAGGCTCGATGTACCTGTTGCCGAGGATAGCGTGGAGGTTGACGATCAGGTCCTCTTCTTGTGGCGAGAAGGCGCCCCGCTTGAGGTCCGGCCGGAGGTAGTTGATCCACCGGAGGCGGCAGCTTTTGCCGCACCGGTGAAGCCCGGCGTTGCGCGCCACGTCGCTCCACGATCCCTGCCCGCTCCGCAGCATGTACGCCACCAGCCTTTCGTCCTCCTCCGGCGACCACAGCCCCTTCCGCAGCTTCGCGGCTGCTGCAGCGCCCACATTGCTGTTTCCCGGCGCCACCACGCCGCCGCCGCACTTCGTCGTTGGGCAGTCTATGGGCTTCCTCATTGCCCGGCCTCTGCTCACGCACACGTGTGTGGAGATAGATAGACGCAGTTATGGGTTGTATATAGCTACCTAGCTAGATCGGGTCGATCTCCAAGTACACCCAGTGTAAATATATGATATATGCTGGCTCGAGTGTGTGTGTGATATATATGATGTGTATGTGTGCTATGAATGGAGTGAGGGGAGAACTCGGGAGGAGGACGAGAGGATGAAGAAGGAGACGATGATATGATGGCGATGGTGATAGGTGTGTGCTTTGCTTAGAAACTGAACAAGTAGATGGAGAGCAAGATCAAAGAGAAAGAGGTCTCCCTAAAAAAAAGCGGGAGGGGAACTGCTAGGTCCACACACAACACTCTACCATAGTAAGAGGACTTCGGGATCTCTCACATGCTCTAACCAGGCAAATGAGTTGGAATTGTATGCCCTTGGATTTTAATTTAATGAAAGTGCTACCCTGACCGTAAGTTACATCTGTCTCTGACTGATTTGTCAGTCCATTAGAGATTCGCAAAAAAAGTCCATTCGAGATTCCTCCTTGAGCTTCAACTGACCTTCATTGCATCCCAACATGGCAGCTGACAAACAAAATAACAAAAAAGAACTGATGTATATTTGGTGAACATCGAGTGTTGAGGGCCAGAGAACCTATCTAATACGGATTTGGGTGCGTTGGAGCCCAATAGTCGACCGATTAACGTGGCAGTTTTGTGCACATGCATGTGACGGTTTTGAATCGTTGGACATTTCAAAAATCAGTAAAATAAGTTTTATTAACTCAAAACTCACATCGAGCTAGCACAAGAAAACTAATTAACTAAAGACTTTTGCTGCAGTTCACCCTCTCTCTTAAACTTAAACACATGAATGACCTAGATCTCTCTGTACCCCTTCATAATTAGTAGCATGATGTGCATTAGGGGAAATTAAGAGTTATGTACATCCCTACACTTGGTATGGATGTATCCGTACATCGTTTTGGTACGGTTTGTGTAGCCCCCTACTCATCGCTATCTACTCGTGGTTGCCCGTCCTCGTCACCGGCAAGGGCTAGTCTCCTAGCCCCAAACCAGAATCTCCGTGTTCGCCAATAAACAGGTGCATACATGCAGTTGTCAACAACATGACCGGGCTTTGGATTTCTCACCGGGAACTAGTGCGCTGCCAATATCACCACCACTAGAGGTGTTTGAGACTTGTCATGTATAGCATAAAGTATTAATTTTTTTAGGGAGCGTAAAACAAGGAACTGGTGATCGATGTCTCTGTTATTCAAGTTTCAACGCATTGATGACACGTACATGGCAAGATCTTTTTCTTTGCATTGAAATACATGGCAAGATCAAACAACCACACATGCTAAATGTATATGATCCACTTATTTAGCTACTTTCGGTTATCTACACAAACTTGTATACTATACATGGAAGATACTGGTTTAAATCGGAACCTACGATATAATCACCCAACTAATTAATTTTAATTATCCTAAAAGACAAAATTGTCCTTTTGAGTTTTAGAGGGGGTGCATTGAAGCACACCTCTTAACTGAAATGGGCAGAGTCACACCAACGAGTACATAAAACTTCTTAGCAAAAATAAACTCTAAATGACAAAAGAATAAAACATACTAAGGTCATGGAGGATAGATGCGTACAATACACCACCAAATAACTCATTGGCCACCTGCTCCGTTTGGGTATATGTCGCCATGCATAATCCTTGTGCTCTGACCATTAAATAGTTGGATCTTAATAGTAAAATAAAACATGGCTATCTCACGATCTAATTAATTTGAAAAATAATCATGTGGCACAGTTTTGCGATTACATGTGTATTTATCCCGCATGCATCTGATATTGGCATATCCCAGCACCTCAAGTATTTAATTTGGTGTAACTGAGATGGGTGCACCAAACATTTGCATACTGTTATGAGAGATGGGGAGAGAGATGTCTAGTCTTCTTGTCTTTGACTCCAGCTCTTGTCGTCTTTTCCATCCTCACTTCCCTTGAGCCAGAAGGTTATCATGGCCACCTGAGGGGCAGAGGAGATCAGTTGAGGGGACAGAGATATACGCATATACATGTCCATGTGTGGGGTTGTACATGTTTTGCAATGAAGCATAGCTAGCTAAGTCACATAATTGCTTGGACTTCACATAATCCCACTCCCTCTCTCTAGATCTCTTTCTCTCTCGTATCTCAGCTTTCAAATGTCATCATAATCCATAGGGGCGTATATCAAAACAGTCGCTATTATGTGTGCATGCAATAACAGATCGATCGATGATGGAAGCTGTTGTAGTAAGCTGCAAAACATGCATGCGTGGAAGCCTTTGCATGGAGTGTACGTCTGGCTAACTGGCCCCTCTTCCTCTGCAAGGGAGCAGAGACTCAGACTTCATTCTCTCTCCCTCCCTCTCTCTCAAATTAACAATAATTTTTTAAAATAAAAAGGGAAAAGAAAATAAATTTCATGGGTGTATATGGGGTGGTAGCTAGAGCTAGCTTGCAACTTTACTGGTTGGTCGTAGAATCGTTGTATATACATGGTTGTGATCTTCTGAAGATTTGCCCACTTGTCAGCTATAAGTTGAAGCACAGTGAGCGGCACGGTGGGTGTCTACTTGTCAGTGCCTGAACTATGCTACCAATCCTTCTAGATCAGGGCATCTCCAGCGGGGCGACGCAAACGGACGCTGAGCGACCGTTTGCGTCCGCGCGGACCGGAAATGCGTCTGCCACCACCTCCAGCGGGGCGACGCATCGTGTCCGGGGCGTCCGCGGCGACGCAAATATACGCCAGGTTTGCGTCTCCGCGGACGCTGCGCGGTCGTGCCTAGCGTCCGCTCGCTTCCCCCACGGGCCCTCATGACAGCGACCCAGGTTCGATCGGCCCCGAATTCACAGCAAGCGCGCGAATGTCAACCGCCAGTGTGGCAACCCCGCCAATCAACCCGCCAACCGCCGCAATGGAGCGCCGAACCGTCGCGGAAGAGCAACCGACGGCCTCTTCGTTATACGCGTCGCCGTTAATCCCCGCAGATTATAACCCTGCGTCTACGGTAATTCAAGTCGAACCGCCTGCTTCTTCTTCCTCTTCTTCTTCTTCTCCAACACCGGCACGCCATGAGGCGACTACACGCTACCGTCGGACTCGGAGAGCGAGGGCAAGTCGCCCGGATTTCTGCATTGGTGGGAATCCCCTGCGATGCCAAGCGATCCGGGCTCCACGCCCAGCGACCCTGCCTCCACGCCGAGTGAGGAGGAGGAGGACGGAGGTGGCAATGCCAGCGAAGGCCTGGAGGAGGACGGAGGCGGCGCTGGCAGCGACGCCGAGGACGAGGAGGAGGGGCAGGAGGAGGAGGAGGACTCCGACACCAAGTTCGCCCGGTTGGAGGCGTAGGAGGCGGATGACGACAAGGCGGCGGCAAGGAAGAAGTCCAGGGCCTGGGCAAGGGCGCAGGCGCGGGTGGCGCATCGTCGTCGTCATCCGTTCACCGACGACGACGACGAAGACGACATTTCTTCCAGTTTCAACTCCTCGACGGGCGCGTCGTCCTCCAGTTCCTCTTCCGACGAGGAGGTGACAAGCAAAAGGCGCAGAAGTTTGGACGACGAGGCAGAGCCTTCTAACAAGAAGGCCAAAAAATAGTTTTAGTTTATATGTTTTTAAATTTGTTCTTGTTTGTATGTTAAATATGTTTGAACCTATTCGATTGAAGTATCCGGTGAATTTTTTAGGCTATAATCTATTCGATTGGAGCAACATGATATCATTCAGTACTACTTTTCGCGTTTAAACTTGCTCATTCAACACTTGTATGCCCAAAATGCGTCGGACCGCTGGAGGTAGCCCCCGGCGCAAACGGACATTTCGCCCCTCACGATCATTTTGGCGTCCGTCTGGCAACGCAAACGAATGCCCGCGGACAATTTGGGCGTCCGGAATGCGTCGCGCCCGCTGGAGATGCCCTCGAGGCATGGCGTGATTGAGGCCACCTAGTGACCTAGGTTTCCGTATATTTGCTCTACATATCTCTACTTCTATTGGTGGTTCGTTAAAATGATTATGCGTAATTATGTGGTACTCTGGTTGGCGTAAATAAAACTAACAATTTGGGTTGCCTGTTGCTCACGAGACGCAGATGCTGTAATCTGAAAAGTTTTCCCCGGCCCCTAATTAACTGGTTCTTTAGATAGACTATCAGAAGAACATGCAAGACATCTTCACGTATTGAAGCATTTATGTTCCCATGCTTCAGAAAGTAATATTTCTCGTACATCACGTTTCCATCTTATAAAAGGAAGCTTCTTTCCGTAAAAAGAAATGCCACACATGCACGAGAGACACTATAGTATGCCAAGTGCTAAAATAAGGATTTCAGTCATGTGACCCACTCAAGGGCCAGCTTTTGTTTAATCATAATCCATAGTTCCATACCTTAAGTGGGCCACTTAAGCATATATAGGTTAAATTTTCCGAAAGTTGTTGGCACAACTTGGTATGAAAAACTGATGCATATGAAATGATATATATGTTTTTAAGCTTCCTTTCGTGTCCATTTAATCCCTACATGACTAAATTATTATCTCTATAAAAAAGTTAATTGTTGAGGGGGAGCTGGTTACATATGCATACTATAACGCACCTAGGGTCAAGTGGCACCGGCAAAAAAAAAGTGCCGCTATTTCTACCAAAAGTGTTGGCAATTTTGATTAGAGACAGAAAAAAGTGCTTGATTTACTCATTTCGTGGTTGCTCATTGATGGAATTTTCCCAAAAATACCGGCAATTTGGTTTAGAGGCACTTTTAAAACTGCCTCTATTTATTTGCCGACACATCTAAAATTGCCTGTAATTTCTTTGCCAGCCAACACCTCTAAAAATTCCAGTAAATTTTTTTGCCAACACTTTTATTATATGCCTTCCATCATAACTTGAGGTACTTTTATGTAATGCCTCTATTTTCAAATTCATGCAATATTCAAAACTGCCAAAAAAGAAAATAAAGGTAGGCCATCAGTGCCTGTAATTTTTTTATATCTAAATAGAAGCTCCCCTATCTTATTTTCCTGATTTCTCGTGCAGCTACTACGTCATCACTTTGTTTTCGACCCACGCCATGGGATTCTGCCTTCCCCATTTCTTTCACACACGGGCTGGACGAACAACTGATTGCACCTGGGCTGGACATGGATGATTCTTAATTACCACCTTTTGCACGTGGGCTGGGAGACCCAAGTACGGCCAAATTTTCACTACATGGGCTGGGTGACCCAACTATGGGACCAGCTAAATGTCGGGCCGCCCGTTTTGCCCTCTAACTAAGTATGTTCCTCTCTATAATAACCATCGTTTGCGTCCATAGCTTGCATCCAACCAAATAGTACGCGTATCTTAAGTTGTGCGTGGTGGGTTTTTTCCCCTTTTCTAGGGTTCCCCTTTTCCTCTCGCGCCGCCGCGGGAGTTCCCTCGTTCTTCCACCGTTCTGCCCTGCGATCGACGTTGCGTTTTGAAGTTCTCATCCGGCCGGCTCGCTCTCGGCCGTTTGGTGGTTCCCTGCGGGTTCTGGTTCGTCTGCATGGAGGGGAAAGAGAAGGAGGGATCGGAGGGAGGCAAGGAAACCCTGCGGGGTGATCCTACTGCTGCCCCTGTATCTGGCCAAGAGGGTTTTGCTGCGGCTCCGACGACGACGTTGGGTGCCTCTGTGGGTGCGTCTGTGCCAGCGTCGGGATCGCCTGTGTCTGATGGAGGAGGCGGATCTGGTTCGGGTACTGTTCCTGAATCGGCTGAAGGTAATGGATCTGGCTCTAGTCAATGGGAAAAAGAGATAGAGGATAGATTTGAAGGGATGAAACTGTGTGGAGAGGAAGAAATAGAATTAGATTTTTCTAAGGAGATAGATGATCTGATAGGAGATGTGAGATGGCTAGCTTTATTCAAGGTTCATACTACAAAACCATTTAGTCATGTAGCTCTGTTGAAGCAGATGAGAAACGCCTGGGCGGCAGCACAGGATGTTAGTTTCAAAACTATGGGATCAAACCTTTTTCTGGTGCAATTCCAATGTTTAGGTGATTGGAATCGAGTTATGGAGGGAGGTCCATGGTTATTCCGAGGAGCTGCAATTGTGATGACAGAATATGATGGTTTTTCTAATGTTGAGGACTATAAACTAGATAAAATTCCTGTTTGGGAAAGAATTCAGCGTCTACCTGAGGGACTGGTGAAGAAGAAAGAGCTGGCTGAGAAAGTTGCTTTGAAGGTTGGTGATCCCCCAATTACAGTAGTGGTCAATGAGGGGAAAATAAACCCTTCAAAGTATCTGAGAGCAAGGGTTCATATTGATGTACAGACTCCCTTAGTTAGATTTGTTCCCATCACACTTAGGGAGAAAATTAAGTATCCAGTACAGTATGAGAAGCTTCCTGAGTTTTGTAACTTCTGTGGTATTATTGGACATGTGGTATCAGAATGTGGAGATGGTATACATAGTGAAAAAGAATGTGAATGGGGGGATTTCCTAATTGTGAAATTTGAACCCCCGGTGCAACAATCAGAAAGTAGAGGTGGCAATAATAGAGGAGGGTTTGGTGGTAGTGGCAGAGGTAGAGGAAGAATGCCAGGTGGACATGAGCAGTTTGATCCCCCCTCTTCCTTTCCGCCGTATAGTTCTGGTAGAGGCAGGGGCACACAGCCAAATATGGATATGACAGACATGGATTATGAAGGATCACCTCATTCTTTTTTGGGCCGGAAGAGACTAGCCTATAATTCGGTCATGGATAAAGGGACAAATGAGGTAGCTGGTGTCTTGACACTGACAGATGGAAAACAGCCAGGAGTGTCTGAGATTGTTGATCACTTTGAAGGGGAAGTGGCGGCTAATATTGCTGGTACCACACCACAGAAAAATGCAAATAAGAAGAAGGCTCGGGTAGGTAATGAAGTGACAGATGATGACAAAACCATTGCAACATCGGCGACCTCCTTCGAGGGGGATCGCCGGGCACAATGAATATCTTAAGTCAAAACTGCCGTGGACTCACGGGGAAGCGGCGATTAGAGCGCTTCGGATCTTCAGAAGCGGTGGGGTCCTGATGTTCTTTTTCTTTCCGAAACACATCTTGATGATTGGCCTGCAGAATGCCTTCGGAGAAGACTAAAAATGGATCATAAATTAGTAGTCCGAAGTGATGGTAGGAGTGGAGGGTTGGTTCTCTATTGGAAGAAGGAGATTGCGGTGGACTTAAGGTTCAAATGTGATAATTATATAGATGTGAATATTGGTAGAGGAGTTGAAAACTTTTGGCGGTTTACTGGAATGTATGGTGAGCCTAAATGGGAGAATAAATATTTGACATGGCAAAGACTACGAGATCTCCACTCCCAGGGTAATATGCCATGGTTGGTTATTGGAGATTTAAACGAGATCCTATATCCTTTTGAGAAAGAAGGCGGCAGAGATCGACCTATCCAATTTATGCAAGCGTTTAGAGATGCTTTAGTGGATTGCAACTTAGAGGATATGGGATACAAAGGAGATAAATTCACCTGGCACCGTGGTTTGATTAGGGAAAGGCTAGATCGGGCTTTAATTAATGATCTTTGGAGAGAAAAGTTTCCGTTTGCGGTTTTGGAGAATTTACCATATAGTAGGTCAGATCACAGACCACTGCTTCTTAGCCTTAAGGAGACAGTCGCCCAAGATTCAACGAGATCATCGGTCCTTCGTTTTGAAGCAAAATGGTTGAGGGAAGCTCGGTTTAATGAGATTGTTGAGGCTGCATGGGATAACACAAGAAATTCAAGTCTGGATTTGGCGGGAAGGTTAAGTAAAATACACTCTGATTTACATCATTGGGACCGGTCAGTTTTACAATGTAATAGAAGAAGGATCCGAGCAGCCCAAAGAGAGCTGGAACAAGTCTCAATTTCTGATCTAACATCTGATAATGTGAAGAAGTATGAAGAAATAGCAAGAGAGATAGAAAAGCTCCTTGAACAAGAAGAACTGCACTGGGCTCAAAGAAGCCGGATAAATTGGTTACAGCATGGTGATAAAAATACTTCGTACTTCCATAATTTTGCAAATGCTAGGAAACAAAAGAATAAAATAAAAAAGCTGAAAAATTCGGATGGAGCTTGGATACAGGGAACAGCTTATCTGAATCCAATGATATCAGACTATTTTTCAGGTCTGTTTGCTACGGAAGTTTATGATACTGATCCTGAAGTTTTAAATAAGGTTGTTCCTAGAGTTACAAGGGAGATGAATGATAGATTGAGAAGGCCTTTTGAAGCAGCTGAAGTAAAAAAGGCTCTGTTTTCTATTGGAGACATGAAGGCGCCTGGCACAGATGGACTTCATGCAATTTTTTTCAAAAAGTGCTGGAACATTCTTGGCGAAGCTCTTACAAAGGAGGTATTGGATGCTATCAATAATAAAATAATTTCTGATGGTTGGAATGACACAATCATTGTCTTAATACCGAAGACTGAAGAACCAGAGCTGATCTCCCAATACAGACCTATAAGTCTGTGTAATGTCATCTATAAGGTAATTTCCAAAATGATTGCTCTTCGGTTTAAACATGTTCTTGAGGATGTAATTTCGCCTGTTCAAAGTGCTTTTGTTCCTGGAAGAATTATTACTGATAATATTCTTGTTGCTTACGAGTGTCTTCATACAATCAAAAACAAAAAGAATGGGAAAGCTGGATATTGTGCAGTCAAGTTAGATATGCACAAAGCCTATGATCGGGTTGAGTGGAACTTTTTGGAGAGAATGCTTATCCAATTGGGATTTCATGAGGAGATAGTAGAGCTAATTATGGCCTGTGTTCGATCCGTCAAATACAAAGTTCGATATAATGATCAAGAGACGAGAGGAGTTCACACCAACTAGAGGTTTAAGGCGGGGGACCCCTTATCTCCCTACCTGTTCCTTGTTTGCGCTGAGGGTTTATCAAGTTTGTTGGCTCACCAAGAGGAGGTTCGTGGCATAGAAGGAGTAAGGGTGTGCAGAAATGCACCATCGGTATCACATCTACTTTTTGCTGATGATTCCCTAATCCTTATGAGGGCAGATTTAATTAATGCAACTTCGGTGAGACATGTTCTTGATTTATACTGTGCAAATTCGGGTCAGCTTGTTAGTGAAGCAAAGTGTAGCATATACTTCAGTCCTAATGTGGAGGTTCAATTGAAGGCAGATATCTGTTCGGAATTAAATGTGATGACGAAGCACTTTCGGATAAGTACACGGGCCTTCCTGCAATGATTGGAATTGATAAAAGTGATAGCTTTGTTTATCTGCTAGAGAGGATTATAGCTAGAATAAGTGGGTGGAAGGAGAAATTACTCTCAATGGGAGCAAAGGAGATTTTGATAAAGGCTGTTCTACAAGCAATCCCTGTATTTGCTATGGCAGTGTTTAAAATCCCCAAGAAATTAATAAAAGAATTGACTGATGCTATTCTTCGGGTTTTGGTGGGGGATACAGAAATACAGAAGAAGATGCATTGGTGTGCGTGGTGGAGAATGTGTATTCCTAAGAAGGACGGTGGTATGGGGTTCAGAGATCTATACTCTTTTAATAGAGCTATGCTAGCAAAGCAATCTTGGAGGCTTTTGTCTAGCCCCGAATCTTTATGTGCCGAGTGCTAAGGGCTAAATACTACCCCACTTGGTGACCTCTTGAAAGCGGGACCGAAGAAGGGCTCTTCTTTCACGTGGCAAAGTATTTTGGAGGGGCTCAAAACCTTCAAACGAGGACACATTTGGAGGGTTGGGGATGGCACAAAAATTAATATACGGATCGATCACTGGATTCCCACTAGTGCTTCTCGAATGGTGGTGACTGATAGAGGCCGGTGCATACTGAGAACTGTTGATGAGTTAATTAATCCGATAACTGGTACTTGGGATGATGATTTAATTAAGTCTATCTTCAATCCTTTTGATGTACAACAAATCTTAAGAATCCCTTTAAGTCAAAATCTGGAGGATGACTTCATTGCTTGGAATAAGTCAAAAAATTATATGTTCTCTGTTCGATCCGCATATTACTCGGAATGGGAACACCAATTTGGAGCAAGAATGAGAAGAGCTGATGGACAAGGTAGTGTATTGACCAATCCTGTGTGGAGTACTCTTTGGAGTTTAAATGTTCCTGCCAAGATTAAAAATTTTGGATGGAAAGCTCTCCATGGTTTGGTTCCGGGAAGAGGAATTTTAGCAAACAGACACATCAAAGTTTCTGCCCAGTGTCCTGTCTGTAATGCTGGATGTGAAGATATAAAGCACCTGTTATTTACCTGTAAACGCGCAAAGGAGGTGCGGAAGGAGTTGGGATTAGAAGATTATATAAAATTGGCGTGTGACATTGACCACTCGGGATCAGTTGTGTTGGAAGAAATTCTGAGAGGCCCTATGAAGAACAACCCAGTCATTGGTCTGTTAGGCCTAAAGGAAACAATCCTTGTCGCTGCTTGGTATATTTGGTGGCAGCGTAGGGAAGTAGTGAATGGGGAAAGCTGTGGCTCCGGTGAAGAAATCGGTGTTTTCAATCCGGGCGATCACGGCAAATTATAAGGCGTCGGCACATGTGACGATGCTCGAAGGAGAATGGATGGACGAAACCTCCACCAGGTACTTATAAGTTGAATGTTGATGCATGTTTCTTTCCCTCAGGTGATGGTGCGGTGGCGGCAGTGATTAGAGATTCAAGGGGCTCAGTGTTGGCGGGAGGAGCGTGGCCTTCAACTCATATGCTGGATGTAGGAACAGCAGAAGCTGCGGCGTTGAAAAGGGGGCTTGAATTACTAGAGAGAATTAATTGTTCACCTACAATTATTGAATCCGATAACATGGCTTTGATGGAGGCTTGCAACGGAGAGGGGGATATGTGGATTCCTAGCACGGCTATTACGATGGACTCGCTTCGAAATCATACAAAGATTAGGAGCTCGTTTCTTTTACTTACTGTCCTAGGGAGTCTAATAGGGTAGCTCACAATTTAGCTAGATTTAGTTTTGAGGCTGATAGAGTTATAGTTTGGGATGATGATCCTCCCGATCATGTGCTTTCAGATGTAATTGCTGATGTAACTCTGTTTTGAACTCGGGCAGCAAGTTTCAGACGCACTCTTTTCCTTACCAGGGTACCGAAGGGGACTGGAAGGTTTTTAATGAGGCGGCTTGCTAGCTTAATATATTGTGTTTTACCCTCAAAAAAAAAAACAAATAGTACGCGTCGCAGGCATTCTTCGATGGAGAAGTGTCGGTGTAATGGGACCTAGGGTCCACACGATTACGACAGGGCGCACACGAGCTCCAGCCCATGGAATCTCGGTGCAACCATGACAAGCAGCCCATGTACGACTCGTGGTAAAAGCGCTTTAACTGTGCTGAGATTCACCTTTTGACGTAGGCCACCCAGTGGAGAACAAGCGCTCCCAAACAAAGGCAAGGTTGGACGAACAGACAAGATATGAAGAACAAGACGAACTGGGCGAGGAGCTGCCCTTGGCCTCCTCCCGGGAGCGTCCCATGGAGGAAGGCTAAGGACACCGGAGTGGGGCAACCAAGCCAAGGCGTGGCTCGAACTGCCCCGGGAAGGACTCAGGAGCCTCCTCTCCTTGGTCAGGTGAGGCCAGGGAGTAGGAGAGCTGGGATCGATTGGACATGTCAAGACTTGCGTGGGGAACAGGCGAAACGCCTACTGAGTATGTAAAATGCATATATGAACTTTGTCCTTTATCATATTGAATTCCCACATATTTGCAACATATATGATGATAATACCATGTTTTACATTGATTTATGGGGATTTACCAATGCTTTCCTTTATTTAGTTTATAACCCTGCAGAACAGGAAAACCCTATTTCGCGTATTTTTCACTTTCAAGGACCTATACGGAGTCAAATTGATCTGGAATTTTTGGAGCATCATTTTTTCATCGAGAGGAACACAATGGACTTTTGGAGCACACCTGGAGAGGACCGAGGGCTAAACGAGGCCAAGTGGCGCGGCACAGAACTCTGGCCGCGCCACCCACCTCCGTTCAGCCCTCGAGCATCCGTTTGCCCTAACTATTTCGCGAACCGACTTGTTTTGCCCTAAAACCCTATATATATGGCCCCAAAGAATTCTTGGGAGGAGAGCGCCGCAGAAAGACAGAAACACCAAAACGGAGGCTGCTGCAGAGAATATTGGAGGGGGAAACTCCACTAGGATCACCGTCAGAGGGATCTCCACCTTCTCCAATGTCTTCATCATCATCACCATAATCAAGAGGGAGTAGTCTACCTCATGATCATGGCCATATTTGTAATACCTATGTGGTGGATCCTTGCTCTATGATATTGTTTTATGAGAACTGGTCTTATTATATTGTGAGATGTATTGATAGATGCATATTATGTACACGTTCTTAAGTTTATGTTCTGATCCAACATCCATGCAAGAGAGTGTGTAGGGTGATGTGTGTGTGTTAGATGGAGTAGCAATGTTTTAGTGATTGGATAGTAACAGTATGTTCAAGAGCTATTATGGTTTTGTCTTTATTTTGCTACCTCACTAGGGATTAAGTGAATGCATGTGCTATGTTCATCATGTGACAGTAATGATGATCTTATTTGTTCAAGGTAGCATATTTGATATTCAAACTTCATGTCAAAGTACTTATTGTTATGCTCTGTTAATTCTTAATACAAGATTGATGAAGTTTCATTCTTGTGGAGTATAAGAGGGGTGTGTTGCATCATCTATAAGTTAGGACGTGATGCCCATATTATTTATGATCTTACATATAATATTATTTGTACCTTCATATCTCATTGATGAATTAATTTTTGTACACCACAACTTTACGAGAGAATAGTCAAGTGAACCCATGAACCCCGGTCCACTTTTTTATCATTAGAAACACCTTTATATTGCATTTACATTGTTTTCTATTTGCTGCACTATTTTATTCCGAAAATACAAAAAAATCTTTCTTATTAGCATCCAAAACACCAAAAACAATAAATCTCTTTACAGTTTTTACTTAGTTATTTCATCTAGTTTAGTTTCAACTTGTTTTATTACTACTTGTGTTATTTTCTTACGCAAAGCCTTGTGCTTGACAACCACACGGTGGAGTTGGAGACACAAGACATTTATTTTACTTGCAGGGTTGCTTGAAGAAGAGAGAAGAGAGCACTCTTCTATCCAGTTCCCCGAGAGTTCAATATAAACCCTCGAGTCACCATTGTGGGGAAGATACTCCCTTGATACAACACTCTGCACTTGGAGTCCCAACGTATCAAGATTCTTTTTAGCGTTGTTATTTACCGCTATCACAACATCACAATGTCATCGATGTCGATAAGGCAAGTGCACCAAAGAGGTCGAGAGGACGGAGAAGCTCCAAGGCCGAGGCCGAGCGCAATGCCTCTTCGCAAGCGCTCATGGATAAGATCAGGAACCTCCTAGGTGTCAAGTGAGAAGAGGGGCGAGAGGAAGCGCCAGAATAAAGAGGAAGCCGTGAAGAACTACGTCGATATCCAACACAAGAATCTCGATATTGAAGAGATCAATTCCCACAACAGGCGCAAGGAATTGGAGCTCGCCCTGCTCACCGAGGAGGACAATCTCATGCCGACCCCATTCCCCGACAACATGGATCCAACTCAACGGGCATGATTGGAGAAGAAGAAGATCCTTCATCGAGGTACGTGATTCACTCGATCGTCTACATTATTTTGGACTTTGTGTATGCCAGCAAGGCCGGTTTTGAATTATATTATTATACTAAATTTCGATTATTTGCAATGTTGTTGCTTTTATTTATCCATTAAAATGTGGACATGCAATTTCCTAATTCACGAGGGCGTGGACCAAATGTGGTCTGCTGTTGGGGCCTCTTCCAATCGCAAAACGGACATGGGCCTCCTCAATGCCCGCCGCGGCGACCCCATACGAACCAAAACAGATAGAATGGTTGTCTGAAATGTGGTGGCCCATTGGAGGTGTTCGAAACCTGTGCAGTGGACTCGGCCATATGCATGATCTTGTGTATCAGTGTGAGCTCCATAGGCAAGCATCCTCATAGTAGATGTGCACTTCTGGATCGAGGAAAAACCAATCGTGCCAACACAATCTTGCTTGCAAACAAAGTAGGTGTTGTACTCCCTACCGGCCAACACAATCTTCATAAATAGCTTCCAATTCATCCTGAAATGGCACCAAAATGTTATCTCTCCGTGCAATGAATCATCGGTGAAAAGTAGTCGGCGTACAACATGCAGTACCCCTTCAGCCTCTGCCTCAGCTTGCTCTTGCGCCGCCCCAACCTCGAACCTCCACGTCGTGACTTAACATCCCGGGCGTATATGGCAATGAGAGAAGAGAGGTTCTCCATATTCTCGCCATCGTCATCATCAACGGCACCAGCATCAGCCTCCTCCTCCTCCTTCTCCTCCTCCTCCAGCAGAGCGACGATCATCTGTGCATCGTCCAAATCCATGCCAGGAAAAACGCCGAACACCACACGGGCAGGATGGTCGGGAGAGGCACAAAACTATCGGCGGAACCCTCCGGACGGTGGATCTATGTGGATCTATGGACGATGGGTGGTGAGGTGGGTCGGGGGTGCTTTTGTTCGACGTCCCTGCCTTTTCCGCCGTGGGGAACGGTGGAGGCTGCGAGGGGTGGTACCGCCGACGATCTGGCGAGACAAGCATGAAATGGACGAAATGGGGGTTTGTTTCTGATACGTCTCCGACGTATCGATAATTTCTTATGTTCTATGCCATATTATTGATGATACCTACATGTTTTATGCACACTTTATGTCATATTCGTGCATTTTCTGGAACTAACCTATTAACAAGATGCCGAAGTGCCGGTTCCTATTTTCTGCTGTTTTTGGTTTCGAAATACTAGTAACGAAATATTCTCGGAATTGGACGAAACGAAGACCCGGGGGCCTATTTCGCCACGAACCTTCCGGAAGACCGAAGAGCATACGAAGTGGGGCCACGAGGTGGCCAAACCACAAGGCGGCGCGGCCAAGGGGGCCCGCGCCGCCCTGTGGTGTGGGCCCCTCGTCGGCCCCCGACTCTGCCCTTCCGCCTACTTAAAGCCTCCGTCGCGAAACCCCCGATGCGAAAAACCACGATACGGAAAACCTATGCGAGACGCCGCCGCCGCCGATCCCATCTCGGGGGATTCCGGAGATCTCCTCCGGCACCCTGCCGGAGAGGGGATTCATCTCCCGGAGGACTCTACACCGCCATGGTCGCCTCCGGAGTGATGAGTGAGTAGTTCACCCCTGGACTATGGGTCCATAGCAGTAGCTAGATGGTTGTCTTCTCCTCATTGTGCTTCATTGTTGGATCTTGTGAGCTGCCTAACATGATCAAGATCATCTATCTGTAATACTCTATGTTGTGTTTGTCGGGATCCGATGGATAGAGAATACCATGTTATGTTAATTATCAAGTTATTACATATGTGTTGTTTATGATCTTGCATGCTCTCCGTTACTAGTAGAGGCTCCGGCCAAGTTTTTGCTTTTAACTCCAAGAGGGAGTATTTATGCTCGATAGTGGGTTCATGCACGCATTGACACCTGGGACAGGTGATGGAAAGTTCTAAGGTTGTGCTGTGTCTGTTGCCACTAGGGATAAAACATTGGCGCTATGTCCGAGGATGTAGTTGTTGATTACATTACGCACCATACTTAATGCAATTGTCTGTTGCTTTGCAACTTAATACTGGAAGGGGTTCGGACGATAACTCGAAGGTGGACTTTTTAGGCATAGATGCGGTTGGATGGCGGTCTATGTACTTTGTCGTAATGCCCAATTAAATCTCACTATACTTATCATGCCATGTATGTGCATTGTTATGCCCTCTCTATTTGTCAATTGCCCGATCTGTAATTTGTTCACCCAACATGCTTTTATCTTATGGGAGAGACACCTCTAGTGAGCTGTGGACCCCGGTCCATTCTTTTAATACTGAAATACAAATCTGCTGCAATACTTGTTTTACTGTTTTCTCTGCAAACAATCATCTTCCACGCAATACGGTTAACTCTTTGTTACAGCAAGCCGGTGAGATTGACAACCCCACTGTTTCGTTGGGGCAAAGTACTTTGGTTGTGTTGTGCAGGTTCCACGTTGGCGCCGGAATCTCTGGTGTTGCGCCGCACTACATCCCGCCGCCATCAACCTTCAACGTGCTTCTTGACTCCTACTGGTTCGATTAAACCTTGGTTTCTTACGAGGAAACTTGCCGCTGTGCGCATCACACCTTCCTCTTGGGGTTCCCAACGGACGTGTCAACTACACGCATCAAGCAAATTTCGGCGCCGTTGCCGGGAGATCAAGACACGCTGCAAGGGGAGTCTCCACTTTCCAATCTCTTTACTTTGTTTTTGTCTTGCTTTATTTTATTTATTACTTTGTTTGCTGCACTTATATCAAAACACAAAAAAATTAGTTGCTAGCTTTACTTTATTTACTGTCTTGCACTCTATATCAAAAACACAAAAAAATTAGTTTACTTGCATTTACTTTATCTAGTTTGCTTTATTTACTACTACTAAAATGGCCAACCCTGAAAATACCAAGTTGTGTGACTTCACTAGCACAAATAATAATGATTTCTTATGCACACCTATTGCTCCACCTGCTACTCCAGCAGAATTCTTTGAAATTAAACCTGCTTTACTTAATCTTGTCATGAGAGAGCAATTTTCACGGTGTTAGTTACGATGATGCTGCTGCCCATCTCAATAATTTTGTTGAACTATGTGAAATGCAAAAGTATAAAGATGTAGATGGTGACATTATAAAATTAAAATTGTTCCCTTTCTCATTAAGAGGAAGAGCTAAAGATTGGTTGCTATCTCTTGCCTAAGAATAGTATTGATTCCTGGACTAAATGCAAGGATGCTTTTATTGGTAGATATTATCCCCCTGCTAAAATTATATCTTTGAGGAGTAGCATAATGAATTTTAAACAATTGGATAATGAACATGTTGCTCAAGCTTGGGAAAGAATGAAATCTCCGGTTAAAAATTGCCCAACCCATGGAGTCGACTACTTGGATGATCATCCAAACCTTCTATGCAGGACTAAATTTTTCTTCGCGGAATTTATTGGATTCAGCTGCTGGAGGTACCTTTATGTCCATCACTCTTGGTGAAGCAACAAAGCTTCTTGATAATATGATGGTTAATTACTATGAATGGCACACGGAAAGAGCTCCACAAGGTAAGAAGGTAAATTCTGTTGAAGAATCCTCTTCCTTGAATGATAAGGTTGATGCTATTATGTCTATGCTTGCGAATGATAGGACTAATGTTGATCCTAATAATGTTCCATTAGCTTCATTGGTTGCTCAAGAAGAACATGTTGATGTAAACTTCATTAAAAATAATAATTTCAACAACAATGCTTATCGGAACAATTCTAGTAATAACTATAGGCCATATCCTTATAATAATGGTAACGGTTATGCTAATTCTTATGGAAATTCTTACAACAATAATAGGAATACACCCCCTGGACTTGAAGCTATGCTTAAAGAATTTATTAGTACACAAAGCTGCCTTTAACAAATACTGTTGAGGAAAAGCTCAATAAAATTGATATTCTCGCTTCTAAGGTTGATAGTCTTGCCTCCGATGTTGATCTTTTGAAATCGAAAGTTATGCCTAATAGGGATATTGAAAATAAAATTGTTACTACAGCAAATGCCATCCAAGTTAGAATTAATGAGAATATAAGATTAATGGCTGAACTTGCGTGCTAGGTGGGATAGAGAAGAAAATGAAAAACTAGCTAAAAAGGAAAATGTAGCTAAAGTTTGGACTATTACCACCACTAGCAATGCTAATAATTCACATGTTGCTGCACCTACTACTATCAATGGTAAAATAATTGGTGTTGGCAATGCTTCTACTCCTAGTGCAAAGCGCGCAAAATTACCTGAAGCTGCTAAAGCTACTGAAGCTGCTTGTGATAAAGCTAGCTGAAATTTTTTCCAACCTTGGGGATGATAATCCCATTGCTTTAGATTGTAATGATTTAGATTTTGATGATTGCCATATCTCTGAAGTTATAAAGTTCTTACAAAAACTTGCTAAGAGTCCCAATGCTAGTGCTATAAACTTGGCTTTCACAAAACATATTACAAATGCTCTAATAAAAGCTAGAGAAGAGAAACTAAAACTTGAAACTTCTATTCCTAGAAAGCTAGAGGATGGTTGGGAGCCCATCATTAAAATGAGATTCAAAGATTTTGATTGTAATGCTTTATGTGATCTTGGTGCAAGTATTTACTGTTATGCCTAAGAAAGTCTATGATATGCTTGACTTGCCACCATTGAAAAATTGTTATTTGGATGTTAATCTCGCTGATAATGCTAAAAAGAAACCTTTGGGGAAGGTTGATAATGTTCATATTATGGTTAACAATAACCTTATCCCCGTTGATTTTGTTGTCTTGGATATTGAATGCAATGCATCTTGCCCCATTATATTGGGAAGACCTTTTCTTCGAACCGTTGGTGCCACTATTGATATGAAGGAAGGTAATATTAAATATCAATTTCCTCTCAAGAAAGATATGGAACACTTCCCAAGAAAGAGAATGAAGTTACCTTATGATTCTATTATTAGAACAAATTATGATGTTGATGCTTCGTCTCTCGATGTTACTTGAGTTACACTTTCGCGCCTAGCCGAAAGGCGTTAAAGAAAAGCGCTTATGGGAGACAATCCATGTTTTTACTCCAGTATTTTTGTTTTATATTTGAGTCTTGGAAGTTGTTTACTACTGTAGCAACCTCTTCTTATCTTAGTTTTAAGTTTTGTTGTGCCAAGTAAAGTCTTTGATAGTAAAGTAAGTACTAGATTTGGATTACTGCGCAGTTCCAGATTTCTTTGCTGTCACGAATCTGGGTCTACCTCCCTGTAGGAAGCTCAGAAAATTAAGCCAATTTACGTGCATGATCCTCAGATATTTACGAAACTTTCATTCAATTTGAGCATTTTCATTTGAGCAAGTCTGGTGGCCTAATAAAATCCATCTTTACGGACTGTTCTGTTTTGACAGATTCTGCCTTTTATTTCGCATTGCCTCTTTTGCTATGTTGGATGAATTTCTTTGATCTATTAATGTCCAGTAGCTTTATGCAATGTCCAGAAGTGTTAAGAATGATTGTGTCACCTCTGAACATGTGAATTTTTATTATGCACTAACCCTCTAATGAGTTGTTTCGAGTTTGGTGTGGAGGAAGTTTTCAAGGATCAAGAGAGGAGTATGATGCAATATGATCAAGGAGAGTGAAAGCTCTAAGCTTGGGGATGCCCGGTGGTTCACCCCTGCATATTTTAAGAAGACTCAAGCGTCTAAGCTTGGGTATGCCCAAGGCATCCCCTTCTTCATCGACAACATTATCAGGTTCCTCCCCTGAAACTATATTTTTATTCCGTCACATCTTATGTACTTTGCTTGGAGCGTCGGTTTATTTTTGTTTTTTGTTTTGTTTGAATAAAATGGATCCTAGCATTCACTTTATGGGAGAGAGACACGCTCCGCTGTAGTATATGGACAAATATGTCCTTAGGCTCTACTCATAGTATTCATGGCGAAGTTTCTTCTTCGTTAAATTGTTATATGGTTGGAATTGGAAAATGCTACATGTAGTAACTCTAAAATGTCTTGGATAATTTGATACTTGGCAATTGTTGTGCTCATGTTTAAGCTCTTGCATCATATACTTTGCACCCATTAATGAAGAAACACTTAAACTTGCTAATTTGGTTTGCATATTTGGTTTCTCTAGAGTCTAGATAATATCTAGTATTGAGTTTTGAACAACAAGGAAGACGGTATGGAGTCTTATAATGTTTACAGTATGTCTTTTATGTGAGTTTTGCTGTACCGTTCATCCTTGTGTTTGTTTCAAATAACCTTGCTAGCCTAAACCTTGTATCGAGAGGGAATACTTCTCATGCATCCCAAATACTTGAGCCAACCACTATGCCATTTGTGTCCACCATACCTACCTACTACATGGTATTTATCCGCCATTCCAAAGTAAATTGCTTGAGTGCTACCTTTAAAATTCCATTATTCACCTTTGCAATATATAGCTCATGGGACAAATAGCTTAAAAACTATTGTGGTATTGAATATGTACTTATGCACTTTATCTCTTATTAAGTTGCTTGTTGTGCGATAACCATGCTTACGGGGACGCCATCAACTATTCTTTGTTGAATATCATGTGAGTTGCTATGCATGTCCGTCTTGTCCGAAGTAAGAGAGATCTACCACCTTTATGGTTGGAGCATGCATATTGTTAGAGAAGAACATTGGGCCGCTAACTAAAGCCATGATTCATGGTGGAAGTTTCGATTTTGGACACATATCCTCAATCTCATATGAGAATAATAATTGTTGTCACATGCTTATGCATTAAAGAGGAGTCCATTATCTGTTGTCCATGTTGTCCCGGTATGGATGTCTAAGTTGAGAATAATCAAAAGCGAGAAATCCAAAATGCGAGCTTTCTCCTTAGACCTTTGTACGGGCGGCATGGAGGTACCCCATTGTGACACTTGGTTAAAACATGTGCATTGCAAAGATCCGGTAGTCCAAGCTAATTAGGACAAGGTGCGGGCACTATTAGTATACTATGCATGAGGCTTGCAACTTGTAAGATATAATTTACATAACTCATATGCTTTATTACTACCGTTGACAAAATTGTTTCATGTTTTCAAAATAAAAGCTCTAGCACAAATATAGCA
Source organism: Lolium rigidum (assembly GCF_022539505.1). NCBI lineage: Eukaryota > Viridiplantae > Streptophyta > Magnoliopsida > Poales > Poaceae > Lolium > Lolium rigidum. The sequence continues at coordinate 75,589,296 of NC_061512.1, read as the reverse complement.
ATCGATGCTTTCCTCTTTGAAGGACCATTCTTTTTACTTTTATGTTGAGTCAGTTCACCTATCTCTCTCCACCTCAAGAAGCAAACACTTGTGTGAACTGTGCATTGATTCCTACATACTTGCATATTGTACTTGTTATATTACTCTATGTTGACAATTATCCATGAGATATACATGTTACAAGTTGAAAGCAACCGCTGAAACTTAATCTTCCTTTGTGTTGCTTCAATGCCTTTACTTTGATTTATTGCTTTATGAGTTAACTCTTATGCAAGACTTATTAATACTTGTCTTGAAGTACTATTCATGAAAAGTCTTTGCTTTATGATTCACTTGTTTACTCATGTCATTACCATTGTTTTGATCGCTGCATTCACTACATATGTTTACAAATAGTATGATCAAGATTATGATGGCATGTCACTTCAGAAATTATCTTTGTTATCGTTTTACCTTTCAAGGACGAAACTTGAG